>NC_089759.1:42500-80000 GCF_040412425.1 Macrobrachium rosenbergii
CTTCTTCAGGACCATCATGAAACCTTCCACCTCCCAACATGTCATTAGATACGACAAATGTGTCATCTATAACCAACATAAAGACAGTCCCTGTTACGAGACTTTAATGTCAGAGAGAGAGAGAGAGAGAGAGAGAGAGAGAGAGAGAGAGAGAGAGAGAGAGAGAGAGAGAGAGAGAGAAAGGCAGCAGTCGAGGCTAATCAGGCGACGTCGAGGACCTTATCAAAATGCACCCACCCACACAACAGCAGACAGCAGCAAAGGCTCTTTGGTCGAAGTCTAAAAGACTCAAGATATTATCTATCACTCAGCCTCTGAAATGGGACGCCTTATCTCTTCGGTCATTTGGGCTTTCAGCTGAAACGCCTGAACGAAAGAGAATGAAAGAGAACGAAAGAGAATTGAAAGAAGCTATGAGTGTCAACAACATTCCTGATAAAACCTGCCACTCCCTAACAGACTGAGGTCTTGAGAATATCATCATTCTGTGCACAACAAGAAGCATCAAAGGGAAATAAATAAGCATCATCATTATCATGAATAAGAGAAAGAGACACACCAAGTGAACCATATCCTTCTCTCTCCTTCCTGTTACAGTCACATGTTTTCAGAGGAACCACTTGAACAATACAGCTCTTAACTCAGATAGCTCCTGCTGCTGTCACTTGCAGATGGGCCTTGGGATGTGATCTTGGGTCCCAAGACACTATATGTATATAAGGTTCTTGTGATGGAAGCAAAGTGTGTGTTTGAATTTGTAGCAAGGGAGAGTGACTAGTTTTCTGTGAAATCTAGGCTAACACAAGAGTGTTTTGTCTCATTGGCTGATTAATACTTTTATGGACAGAGTGACTGGTGTTGACAGATGGTATGGTACTGAACAGGGATGGTGAAGAGAGACTGACAGAACTGGTGAAAGGTTCTGAAAGTGTCTGCAAGAAGAATAACTTGAGAATGAAAGGATGATGTGAGAATGGATGATTTGTTGAGATACTTGGATGATGGTGGGAGGAGAAAGTGACGATGATAATGACAACTGCACTTCATGAAGCAATGAAGCAGCACAGCAGGAATTCTGTTGACAAAATGTTTTCTGTTCTGACTCATTGTCTCTCCTCCTTGTGGAGTCCTCTATCTGATGAGTCTCCAAATGAAGGCAAGAGTGATTCACAGTAACAAGAACAACTTCCATCTCTTCTTCTTCTGTCATGTTGCTTGGAAGAGGAAGAAGCAGCAATGAAGGTCCTTATCAGAGTCACGTTGCCTGGCTGAGGCATGACAAAGGTCATCACATCGTATGATCTGGATTCCCCAGTGATAAGGAGATAAGACCACTAATTAGGGGCAAGGTCCTATGCCGGCTTCCAGTGGGCATGCGGATATAAAGCTGGGTGCCCTCAACAGGCGATCAGTTCCCTTGTAAGTGATACACTGGTCGTCATCAGCTGCTTCCAGTGGTGCCCTTCGTGAAAAGACCCCTGAGGAAACTTCTTCCTTCCTTCCTTCAGAGTCAGAATCAGCAGTCACAATGGTAAGAGATTCTGGATCATCTTCTCATCACTCACAAAGACTCTTCTCATCACCTGCTTCTTTTAAGGGTCCATCAGGCCCTCTGTAAGTCACAAAGTCTCATCAGCCAGCGCTTGAATGTTTTCAGCCACTACAGTCACCCCACACATTCCCTGTCCTCCACTGAGCTGCACTTTACATGCATAACATTCAGTTGAAGGGATCCATCCTAAATGCATCATGTACCAAAATGCAGCCTTTGAACAAACCTTGTAATCCTGTAGATGATAAAGACACAAGTCTGATAAGAGGAGGTGTCACTGGGAGAGGAAATGCCTTCGTGATAAGTGTGCCTCTTACAAAGACATACATGCATGTATGTATGTATATATATGCAGCTATATATACATGCAGGAATCTATCCATCTTCTACCTTTCCATTTATCTATTTATATATATAAATATGCAGTGTAGTACCTATTATTATCATTATTGTTATTACTATTATTATCAGTGTGAATAACTATGTTTGATATGAGCTCAAGTACTGTGAATTTGATTATCAAGCTTGATCTGTGTGTGTGTGTGTGTTTGTGTGTGTGTGTGTATGAGCAGTGACATTTGGGAGATAAGACAGACGGACAGGCAAAGAGGGCAGCCATTATGAGAATGATTATGAACAAACGGAAGGAGTGGACACGACAATAGACAGTTCCTGTGGGACCTCACGAGAGGAAGAACCGATGAGGTCATTGGTGCCGTTTCCTGGCTGAAGGGAAATAGGCCTCTTTCTCTCTCTCTCTCTCTCTCTCTCTCTCTCTCTCTCTCTCTCTCTCTCTCTCTCAGTAACTCACTTGGGAGTAGCACAAGTTGCTTTGACGCCCCACACAGACCTTATCAGGGATAGAGAGAGAGGGGGAGGGTGTTGGAGATAGGGAGTCTCACTGGCAAGGCCGTATCATCTGTCTTGTTATTTGTCTCTTCTTCCTTCAACTGGGAGCGTTTTTCTTCTTATGGCTGACAGAAGGGAAGGATTTGTTCATGACTGTCTGTCGAGACAGAGACAGATGGAGAGACAGATGTACAGACAGACCTGTCAAACCCTCCTACGATCATACTCATTCAATCGTCAGAACAAATCAAAAGGAGGCGTTGTCGCAATACCCAACATTATCGCTTATCACAACACTCCTCCTCTTCCTCCCCCTCCTCCTCCTCAAGCTTTCTAAAAAAGAAAGATAAGGGAGAAGGCGCTTGTTGTCTCCCCGAGAGTTTGGTGCATGATAGAAAGTTTGCTGTCACTCATTGTCCTCTTCTTGATAGTTTGAGAAAGGAAGGTCAATGTCATGGTTCACCAGATGACCTCCAGTCGAGTCCCAGAGAGAGAGAGTATGCATTGACCTCACACACACACACACACACACACACACACACACACACACACAGAAGAGGCAGGAGCAAAGGTCCTTATCAGAGAAGTCATGTGACCTGGCCAAGGTGCACACCAGATGATGTGGAACCCCCAGTGATGAGGAAAGAAGGGACAAGGTCTCATGTGGCTGAGAAGAACAAGAGTCCAGTAAACGTAGGTGTCATGACGGGTGTGAAAAGTCTCAGGGTGGGGTCATAGGGTAGCAACAATAATCTGATTATCAACGCGAAATCCTTCCATCATAAGCAAGAAAAACAGTCAGGAAAAAGAGCAATGTTTGAAGTGCTCTTTATCCAGTCAGCCCTGAAAGCTTTGACGACGACTGGGTTTTCAGAGCAATTTTCTTTTGCACGATATAGACGAGTGTTTCTCTCTGCGGCTCCCACCCCAAAAAAATTCTTTTTATTCCACTTGTGATTGATTGATTATGAAATTTGGGTCTTGAAGACAAAGCACCATCAGGATTATTCAGCGCCATAATGAAGGCAAAATATATAAGTTAATGAATAGGTGAATGATGACATACTAGTAAAATTCAGTGTTAAAATATGAATGTGAAAATGAAGAATGATATTGGATAGAACCAGCAAAAAATAAATATATATTTAACTTTTATATTCAAAATATACTTAGTATATAAAATATGGCTAAAATCTTTATTGAATATACTAAGATCATATCTCATTAAAATAACCAGATTCTTTCAGATAACCCAAAAGGTTATCTACCTCAACATCATCATTTAATTCTTCCCAGCTAGTAAGAACTTTGCTGTAAGGCGATTAAATTTAGGACAGCGCACCAGCATGTGTACAATGGATAGCTGACCACCACAGTGAGTGCAAACTGGGGCACTGGCTCCCTCTAAAATACAGCTTTGAGTGAAGCGGGTATGGCCAATCCTAAGCTGTGTTAGAATGATCTCAAATCTTCTGTTAAGATTAAAACCCGAACTCCAAAAATCGATACTTTTTCTGTTTCTGTACTTCCTATTTGTGGATAAAATGGGGAAAGTCCATCTCTGCTGCCATTTTGTACGAATGTATTGTCTGATAACTGGACGCATATCCAAGTGTGGCACCTTATTAATTAAGAAATCACATCTTGCAGCATCCTTTGCTTTACTATCAGCCGGTTCGTTCTCTTCTAGACCAGTGTGCCTAGGAATCCAACAAAACTTTACTGAGTTGTGGCGAACAGAAAGATAAAAAAGCCATTCCTGAGCCTTGTGAATTAAGGGATGGGTTGGGTTAAACTTCTTTAGGGCTTCTAAAACACTCCTTGAGCCACTATATACTACTGTGGATTTAAATTTCCTATCACATGCAAGATTTAGAGCATCAACTATGGCTGTTGCTTCAGCAGTGACAATGGATGAGGAGTCTGATAACTTTTTTATATATGATTCCCCCTCACACACCACTGCACATCCTACTCCATCTTCCAATATTGATCCGTCAGTATAGATTTTCCCATCATTTATATGCCTCTCATCATGCTCCAAAAACTTGTTTCTCACTTATTCCGGAAGATCTTTCTTCTTTGTCCCTTTAATGCAGACATCCATTGCTGGAATAAACCAAGGAGGGATAACAGGATGTTTAACTTGTAGGATCTTCTGCGTTTTTATACTTTCATCTTCCAGTTCACCCAGCTGTCTAATTTGAAATGGTACTGAAGATCAAGATCCCAAAAGACTTGAGTCACACTGTTTTAAGATCTCAAAAGAAGGATTCTCCTTTGAGCTTTTCAGCCACATGGTGTGTCTCAGACCTAGCTCATGCCTCCTTAAGTCCAGTGGTAGCTGATGGGAGTCCACATAAATACTTTCAATGGGTGAAGTTCTAAACCATCCAGTGCAGATCCTTAGCCCCATATTATGCACAACAACCAATTCCTTAAGTTTAGTCTTTGAAGCAGATGAGTATACTTGGCAGCCATAGTCTAACTTTGATAAACATACTGCATTATAAAGCCTTAACAACGATTTCTTATCAGCACCCCAATTAAAATTAGATACTACTTTTAAAATATTTAGTGATCTCTTCATTTTCACTTTTAACTGGTCAAGATTATCCAAGTGAGCTTTTCATCAAAGACCGTCCCTAAAAATTTTACTTCAGTAGAGTAAGGTAAAATAATTCCATTTAAGGTAAGAGTTGGAATGGTTTCCTTAGTTTGGCGTCTGCAGAACAGATCAGTGACAGTTTTAGATTTGGAAAATAGAAACCCTTGCTCACTTTATTGATGGCTCTTTGCATGAACCTGCTAGTAGATGCTGCATCATATCCTGTGCAGTACAGAGCCAAATCATCTACAAATAAAGAGCCTTTTACTGGTAATGATATCTTTTCTAATACTCCATTAATGGCAATAGCACAGAGAGTGACACTACAGACGCTACCCTGAGGAACTCCCTCTTCTTACAAGATAGGTTGTAATACATGATTCCCAACTCTTACCTTTATATATCTTTCTGATAAAAACGATTTTATAAATCTGATAATTTTTCCTTTAATGCCCATCTAATACAACTTTTTTATAATACCTAACACCATGTGGTGTCATATGCCTTTTCCAAATCAAAGAAAACTCCCATTGTTTGGCGCCGTTTAGCAAAACCTTGTTGTATTTGGTTTGAGAGCCTGAGCAAGGGATCTAGAGTAGATCTACTTTTCTGAAAGCCAAACTGGAATGGAGAAAGCAATTTATTTGTTTCTAGGTGCCATACAAGTCTGGTGTTAATCATCTTTCCCATCAGCTTACAAACACAACTAGTGAGAGCTATTGGTCAGTAGCTGCTAGGCAAACCAGGAGGCTTGTCTGGTTTCTTCATAGGGAGGATTAATGATAATTTCCAGCTCTTAGGAGTAATACCAGTTTTCCAGATTTCACTTATTTATATCTAAAAGAAATTTCTTTGACTTTTCTGAGAGATGTTTCAGCATTTCATAAAGTATTTTATCTTCACCAGGGGCTGATGGTTTGGTATTCTGCAAGGCATCTTTGAGTTCCTGCAGAGTAAATTTTGCATTATATGGTTCAAAATTGTTTTCACTTAAATCAAGAGAAATCTGGGCATTACTAATGTCTTGGAATTCTACAGAATGGCTCTCACAATTCGATATTCTCGAGAAATGTTCTCTTAATTTTTCTGTGACCCTCTCTGGTTGGGTGATTAGGTCACCATTTATCTTAAGGGTAGGCACAGGTTCAGGGACAAACTTGCCATTTAGTTTTTTAATTTTCTTCCAGATCATTTTGGATGGTGTTTTTGAGCTAATGCCATTAATGTAGTACATCCATGACTCTCTTTTTGCTTTTTTAAAATATTTATTTTGCTTGGCCGCAGCACATTGGTAAATAACTTTGGCTTGGGCAGTTCCAATCCTCTTATACTTTTTGTAGCATTTTCTAGCGATCTTTCTCATACTACTGCAGGTTTTGTTCCACCAAGGAACTGCTGGTCTACAGGGTTTCCCTTTTGTTGTTGGAATAGAGGCAATTGCACTGTTGATGGTGGTGTCATTGAAGTAATTATATTCCTCTGAGATGGAGGGAAATGATTTTACATTCTTGTCCATGAGAACACACTCACTAAATTTCTTCCAGTCTGCTTCATCTACTTTCCATTTGGGAGGTGACTCAGAAGGCTGATTCTTAACTGTTTTTATATGAATTGGGATTGTGGTCACTCCCATTTTGATATTAATTTACTGACCATTCATAATCAATGTGAACACTAGATGACCAAAAGCTCAGATCGATAGCCAAATAAGTATTGGAACAGAGGTTATGGCAAGTCATGGCTCCATTATTGAGTATAGTGATATTATGATCATCCATAATATCCTCCAACATCCTACCCTTGGCATCTGTCGTGTTCCCACCCCAGATGGGGTTGTGAGCATTAAGATCACCATGGTGGGGGAAAGGAGTAGACAGCTGATTTATCAGTGATGAATATCATTATAAGTGAAATCTAAATCAGAAGGAAGATAGATGGAGCAAACTGTAATTTGCTTGTCTAAAATGAAAGTTACTGCTACAGCTTGGAGATGAGTATTAACTGATAGCAAGGAGTATTGCAACGACTTTGCGCAATAATTGCTGCACCTCCCTTAGCTCCATCTCCGATTGGTGGTGGAGAATTATTTATGCCATAATTTAACCCAGGATTATACTGTGTGCCTCCAAGCTTAGTTTCCTGGAGACACACAGTACCTGGGCTGTGGTCATGGAGCAGTACCTTCAGCTCTTCATTTCGAGCCCTAAGACCTCTAGAGTTCCATTGTAGTATTGACTTGAAAACTATTTTTTGGGCTCGGTGGAAGGCCCTTCGAATGGAGCCTTCTCATTTACTCTCTTTTGTTTATGAGTATTATCAAGAGATGATTTGGAAAGGACTGGTCTTGACAGGTTTGGTTTATTATCTGTTGATTTACTGGTGTCATTTTGTTTCCCTTACTTGTCAGTTTGTTTAAATTCAGGCTGGGGTTCTTGCATCAAGCTTAGTACTTCATATCAATTACTAAGTGATGCATGTTTAACTGGCGGAGAGGTTGGGGGGGAACGTTCTTTTGGCGCTTTTGCTCTTCAGTCTCCATTAAATCATGCAGAGACTCTGCCTGAGACAATTCCAGGGTGGTTGGGTTAAGTGCCATCTTATCCTCCTTGGAGGCTTGTGCTCTAGCCTCAGCAGGCCGACCACCTGACCCAGATGGTTGGGCCACTACCACAGGGGTTGATGCACCTGCTACATTACAGGGTGCTGCCACTGCATCCCTAGTGGTAGATAGGGGTTGTGGCTTAAGAACTTCAGCATAGCTCCTAGGTTGTTGACCTAATTGTCTTTTTGCAAAACCGATACTTATATGCTCTACATCAGCACTATTTAGTGCAGACAATTCAAATTTGTAAATTTCACAATTTCTATTATGGGGTTTATGTTCCCGTTAACAATTAACACATTTTGCTTTTCTACTACTTCATCATCATGATGGATACCTGAGCAGTTTATACAAATTTTATCATTTTTGCAGTTTTTTGATGGGTGGCCAACTTAACAGTGATAGCACTCATACCCTTTCATTTTCAAATATGACATGAGAAGGTACTTCAGAGTCTACAAAGGTTAAAATGATCATGTTGGCAATAGCTGCCTTTTTCACTCTCCAAACTGAAGTGGGACACATTTCTAGAATTTCTGCTTCTGTCATGTCATAAAGGTCTTTATCAAATAGTACTCCGCTCCCATAACTAAAGCTTAAGTGGGGCCTGATCTTTGTAATCATTTCATCATTTTTATGTCCAACAAGGTCAGCATATATGCTTGGGTTGTGGATTTGGGTTTTTTGAGAAGTCATCAACATTTAGAGAAATTTCAATCTCCAAGGTGGGTGCAGAGGTCATCATCCGCGACAGAACAACACCACCACAGGGTCCAGGGGTACTCGAATCCTTATGAAAGCTAGACAAAGATTTGAGATGGGTAAAAAACAATAATACTAAACCTGAAAACCTTAAAAAGATATCATCAGCCTTTAATGGGGATTATTCTTCCACCAATGGCACAACTCAGAACTGACACCCAAATGTCCAGGTCCCTACCCTACCCCACAGGGGATGGCACAACATGATTATAGTGGCCCAAGTGTAAGCCAAACCTGCTTGCTAGGACCGAAAGTATTATGAGAATACTATCATCCCCTCTCTAATCGTGTTATAGGCAAACCGAATAGAATGCTGAGAGTCCTATCCCCAGAACCAGACCCCCCTTGAATCTGTGGTCCAGCCCTAAAGAATGGTTCTGCCTGATATCTCTCAGGTCCGAACATTATCGGGCAACTGATGTTCCTACCATAGTTCCCACTATTTAGCTTCGGATATAAACCCAATCCCAGTTATGATATCTTTTCCTGTTTATCAGGTCCAATAGATTTTAGCAAAAGCAGAAAATTCCACGAAAATTAATTCAAAGAAATACTTAATGGTCTATGGGACTCTGGGACTCAAACCCAGAAACAGATTCCTGGGGTTCAAGAGCCCCCTCACCATGTCAAGGTGGTCCCAAATCTAGGGGGTATTCCACTTGTGGAAATGGGGATTTTGACAGCAATATGCTGTGTTTGCCATACATGCCAGCCTTCCATCATATTACCCACCCACTTACATGACCCAATTTAACTGTTGCATTTTTCTATCACAATGCCGTTGGCAGACCCTTGATAAGAAACAGCCCTATATACGACAAGGGGGTAGTGTACAAGATTCCCTGTGGCTGCAATACATTCTGTATTGGACAGCCAGCAGAAACTGCTGAGAAACGATTGCACAGTGTGAGGACAGTATCGCCACTGATCAGAGAAACAGTGCCATTGGCATCCATGTTAGAGAATGTGTGTACCCAATTCAGTGTCTCAGGCAAGAATGTTATTCAGAAACAATCATTCTATCGAGAGAAATCTAACAGGAACAAATGTATTCATTATCGTGAAAACAATGACTTTAGAAGCAGCATCAGTTTATTTGAGACAGACCTGCTATTTCTACATGTTATGAAAGATCAGTACAAATCAGGTAATATATTGACAGAGGTATTCATTCACTTAGTTACCTATTTAGCCTCAAGAGACCGTCAACCTTTTCTGCTGGACGAACTTTGTACTATACAATTCATATTTTATGTTATCCTGTGACAGCTCTAAACACCATTAACCACTTTTACTCTTTCATATTTTATGCAAGTCTTGAAATCAAATGTCGACATAATAGTCCAGTTTAGATTTTTCTTCAACTGATCAGTCAGTAAAGTTCCTGGAAGAGGCCTGATGGAAGGCGAAGCTACTGGGACACATGAAGAAGGCCATTTCCTTCTTTCCTCTCCCTCTGGTTTCTCCTTCACTTTCATTGTGGAGTACACACACACATATATACATATATGTGTGTGTTTGTGTGTGTGTACTGACAAAGACTCTGAAGTCCCAGACTTCATATAAAAGAGAAAGAACCTTCAGACAGAATATTTTTGTGTAAGACAAAAAGACCTAAATGCAAGTCATTCATCCCAAAGAATTGATTTGTGTCCTTCAAGGGAATCCCACCCAACCACAGAGGGAGAGAGGGAGGGAGGAAAGGAGGAGTGAGTGTTGAAACCCAGCGTCCAAAGCTCCGAGGTCCCTGATAAGGCTGATCTTATCACCAGCAGCACCGCCCTCACCAGTGGAATCTTCTTATCAGAATTCAAGGCTGCAACTCACCACAGGAGCTGCTGAGTCACCTTCTGCAGGTAATGATGATGATGATGATGAAATGGCTTTCAAGAAAACTGGAGGGTCGAAGTGAGTTCCTTTCATTTCTCTGTGAATCACCTTTGTCGAATTTCATTCCTAATTTCTGTGATGAACTTTAACACAATGAGTATCCCGTTGCCAGCAAGTCTGTCTTCACCGTGCAATAGATTAGAGAACTTACTTTCACATTTTGTTGCAACGACTGGAATATAAAATATCTTTGACTATTTGAAAGGGGGTAGAATACTCATTAAAACATTGCTCAGTACATCAGCTTCTAGAACACAACATTCCTTGTCAAACTACTTCTGCAGACCTGAAAGAGAAACAGTCTCTGCTGGACATCACTGTGAAGAGCGTATGAGTCCCTCTCAGGACTCAGAATGACCTGACAGACTCATGGTGACCTCCTTAGACAGAGCAACAGACAAAAACACAAGCAACGCAGAGGACACTTGATGCTACGGAAGGAATATTATAATAAGCATATTTTATTTTTTATGTATTTTTGCCATAGTCTTTGGTGTAAGCACATTTATCATTTATCTCTCACCCTATATCAACAACTAAGTAGATTTGCCCAAACAGAAATTGAAGTTTTGGGTGGCGGAAATAACAGAATGAATTGCACCACATGGATCTAAAATGCATAAATCACAAGATAAGCAGTCAGAAAAATATATGGGTCATTCATGGTTATTAAACAAAGTACAGTGCAGTAGGAAATATATCACATACTGAGATGTGGCAATGACAGTTATAGGGATTACGTCACAACAACCTCAGGATGCTTCATCCAACCTGACCTGACGCAAGGGCACTGGACCTGATTTAGAGTACCATAGTTATAGTTGGGGATGTTTGTATACCAGCAGTATCCACCTACAGTTCATTATTAAAACTCCAAATGAAAAATTGCATAGAATAAAAAGATGTTCAGTGTGCTTTGGTATTTAACATTTCTAAGATGTCCTTGGTATTCCATGAGTACTTAGCTTGGAAACTGTCAATGAAGCTTTTACATGCCAGAGGATGCACAGACTACTCTGCATTGGGTTGACCTGTTAGTCTGCAGAATGACAAATGACCATGACGTTCCCCTGAAGAAAATCCAGCAAGAAGGTATCTGTACTTCCTTTACAACTAAGGAGTCAGTCACCGTTGCCTCGCTTCCTGAAGTAGCATCTTGGCTGGAATCTGGCCTGAACACATTTACTGAAGCTTCACCATCACTGGAGTCTGGTCTGTAGATAAAATTGAAGCTCTGGAGTTGTTGGTGTAAGGAGAAATGACAGTTCCCTCTACAGAGTGCAAGCCTATGGGCAAACTTGTTTGTGGAGATAGTGACTCTTCTCCAACAGGTTTCTGCCAGTCTGTTTGAATTCCTCTATGCTTTAACTTGAAAAATAGTTGAGCAGGTGGTGGAGAAGAGGGTTTCTGATGCCTAAAACACTGGTTAATTTCTGACGATATACAGTAAACCCCCGGTTTCGCTGGGGATGCGTACTGCACCCCCTGCGAATAGTGAAAATCGGCGTATGCTTAAACCTCTAAAACCACTTGGGAGCACACCTATTTTGATGGTTTAAACACAAGAACAACTGCTAAAATGCTTATACCTGAGTATTTAACCAGTTTTCTAAAAGTACATTTAGTCATAATGCTGGCGCTCACAGTAATTAGTGTTATTCTCAATGCAAATACGAATGGCGATTTTTCCTGCAAATAATTGGTAGATACGTTCCACAGAGAAATCTGCGAATACATTGAGTCCACAAATCATGAGAACACAAATACGTGGGGTTTACTGTACAAACCATCGGTACTTTACTTTAGGAATTACTTTCGGCGAAGCTGGACACGGCCGTTAAACTCTTGAACAAGGTGGTTAGGCAGTAACTACCATCAGGTAGGCGGGGAACACCCGCCTGCGGATGTAAATATTCCAGTTTGCTTTCGGCCATCATGCATTGCAGATGTGTTTTCAGATCTCTTTGCCTGGCTGTCATTAAGCTCTTTATTATCCTGGCAGGATCATTCTGTATTTTTGTGTATATATTACGTGTATTTGATATTTATTAACATACAAACCCACTATTTGTGATAGCCTTGCATAAGTCATCATTCCCCTGCGTCTGTGTCTTGGGTTTGATGGCCAAGGGCGTATTTAGAGGGGCATAACCGAATGGTAATGCTTCTCATCCAGTAGCCCTTTATTTAGATACTGAAGGCATTCCCCTATGCGTTGGAGTGGAGCTGGGATGTAATGTCTTCGGCTCCCCTACATTGATCGGGACATGCCACCTGTGTGGAGAGTTGCCGGGAGGGGTTTGTGTTGTCGTTGGTAATTTTTGCTTCCATGGCGCCCTTGGTGGCCTCTCCTCCTTCCTTCTCTCTCTCTGTAGGTTCTTCCTTATCTCTCCTTCACCCTCTTCGCTCAAAGACCATGTGGGGGGCGTTGCGGCTGGTCAGGGGACCTCTTCTGAGAGACCTCCTCTCGCTGCATAGGGCAGTTCCCCTCGGAGCGAGAGGAGTCTCCCTCCCCTAATCATCTTCGCCTTTTCTTTCAGGTTGACAGTGAGCATCGTAGGCACAGCAGTAGTTGGCTGGATATCTCAGTTGAGATATCTTCGCATGAAGGAGTCCCGATGCTCATACAGTGTTCCTTCGGGATTGACCACAGTACATGATTGGAATGGCATAGTTCCAGGTCAGGATCGTTCTGACTCCGTTTCCGCCCATGTGGATCGATTGCTCTCATTGCTGCCCTTCATGTTGCTGTGGCACTGCCTCTGGCATATCTGTGGTCTGTCTACTCCTGCTGTTTCCTGTGTTATTCTCCTGTTGACTCGGCAACATGCTCCTCCTGGTCTCCTGCCACAGCTGTCCTGATCATTCCTGTCACTGCTGGTGACATTCATGTGATGTTCCTGGCTATTAATGTAGCTCCTGCCTTCCGAACCACTTCTGTAGCTCCTGCGTCAGCTGTCCTGATTGTGCCTGCTGCTTCTCCTGGTGAGTCGTGTCTTGGGCAGCTTCCATTGTGATCTGCCTGGCTGGCCTGGAGGTTACGATGGTCCATGTCCACCATCCTGTGAAGAAGATGTCGGCGTGAAGGTGAAGGAAGTTTGCCCTGTGGAAATAAGCTGCTGTCCTCTTCCAGCTTATCTTCGATTTTGTCTTCTGCTTCTTCCCTTCTTCTCCCGAGGTTGAGGGTCCTGGGAACAGTTAGACCTCCGTCAGCCAAGGAGGAAGGCTGCTTCTTCCCTTGATGCCTTTGGGCGTCTAGGGACTGCCCCTCCTTCTGAGGAGGCAGTGGGTCCCTCATTGGCTCTTCCTGACCTTCGGGTTCGGGAACCGGTTCACATACCCTGGGTTTTGTGTTTCAGGAGCTGCGGGCGCGCAGACCTCGGTTTGCATTCCCGTTCCCAGTCCTAGAGGTTTTGCCTCTAAGACAGGTGCTAGCTTCAGGTGTTCGTTTGCAGGCCCTCAAGCTCGAGATTCTGTGGAATATCAGTATCCGATCATCTGGTCTGGAGTATTTTCCCGGTGGTTGGGGCAGTGCAAGAAGAAAGGGCCAAGGCACCCAGGTGTTTCATCTTCCTGCCAATTACTACAAGCGCTCTGAGTGCTTACCAGTGTTGGTCGGGTTCCCAGCCTGGTGTCTTGATCCTATCATTTCGAACACCAGAAAAAGCAGGGAAGAGATTCCCTTGGGGAATCCTACGGTACTTCTAAGGGACTGACTCTCTTCACAGGAACAAGTTTCTCTTGTTGGCACTTTAGCCTTGGGCAGGAGTGCGAATTCTCATTCTCCTTTGGGATCTCACGTTTCCGAGAACTGCACCCTCGTGCCAGTCTTAGAAGTCTGCATCCTAAGACTGGTTCTGTGCTATAACTCTTTCAGTTTCTTAGGAAACTGGAAGGAGGTGCTCCCAATTTTTGGGAGTCTCGTAGGTCGCTCGAATTCTACGAATCACAATCACTCTCTTGGCGAGAGGCACAGGACGAGAGAAAGTGCTGAGATGCTTGGGTGTCTTGATGCTGGCATGGCTCTTGGTTGCTTGGCCGAATTTCATCCTCGTGTCTTGAACCTTAGGCTTCGAGCATGTAGGACAGTGGACACAGAATTCCCCTTTAAACCTTCTTCTCGAGGGGCCTTGGCCTCGAAGGAATTGAGAGTTCAGGAAATTAGTGCTAGCTCACGGCAGACGAGTTCCTCCCTGTCCAGTTCTGATTGTGTTCATGCAATCAACGGCTGCAAGCTGAGCACTGCGCCCGGCAGCCCTGGTCGCATTAATGCGAGACTGGCTCGGCTCAGCTAGCTCGCCCCCACACTTGCCTCCCAGTCCACAACACCACCCAGTCTGGATTCCGTTTGCGTATTCGGCGGTTTGGTCAAACATTTCAAACCCACTCATTTTCTGAATCAGGTTCTCGGCACTGTTCGATTGAACTCTGCTCTTCCAGGGAAGTACTTTCTTCTCATCAGTCAAGATTTAACTACAGATGAGAAGCTTCTTGATGTCTTGCTGTCCCAGGAACTGTTCTCTGGATGTATGTGATTCGCAAGGTCCTGTCGTGTTCTGCACATGCCCTTACAAGTCGTTGGACAGAGATGTGCCCTCTTAGGACATCTCATTTCACTTGGCCTTGGCGTAAAGATGGGGAGAACGCAGAAGGGGATCAATATCTCGACTCATTCTCGGATATAAGTAAGTGGACTCCGATCCATCGTCATCTATTGTCAGGTTCGAGTCCTTCTTGTTCCATTCCTCACACTTTCGCATCAATGATCAGATCAATTGTTACCTTGTCCTAGTAAGGGAACTGCTGGTACTCTGAAGGAGCTCGACATTCCTAAGCTGGATGTCGTCAGTGTTTTCTACCATGTAATATCTCTCCCCGGGAAGAAGTGTCTAAGGACACATCTTTCTCCTGGTTTCTTGAAACGATCGAAGGAGGTACTCAGCATCTGGCAACAACAATTCCGGTACTTTCCACCTGAGAGCTCACAAAGTCAATGGCTTTGGTCCATCCTTGCATTCCAAAGTTTCTGTGGGTCTGGAAGCAGATGTGGTCTCATAGACCACCGCGGCTTGTCTTCTTCCTGTGGTCTTGCCACGCCAGGCCCTTGGATCCTTTTTTCCTTGGTCCTGTGATGGCTGCTGAACAAGTTGTATTTTCTTACCCGCCTGAGGCATTGGTTCTGGAAGTGAGAAGGATACTGAGAGTGACTGGCCTCTCCTCCTCCTCCTCCTCCTTCCTCGTCCTCCTACCTCTCCTCCTTCGGTATGAGAATAGGACTCGAACCGATACTTGCTGGATCTGGTGATTTGATGTGGTAAGACACATTGAGCACCGTTCTATTTTTTCTTCTGGGAATCATAGAAGGGAGAATGGCAATAAGAAACCCGATCTCAAGTTTCCTTACTGCCTCTGACTCTAAAATTCTCTCCAGCCTATTCGCATGGATTACGTTTCTCACTCATGCGAAAGGTCAGTATCTGACATTTGATCTTGCAGTTCTACGCCCGATCCAATATTTCAGAGGCATAGTGCTCTCATCTTTCGATCAGGAGGAGAAGCCCGTTAATGTAGAACTCCAGTCAGTTCAAGAGACTCACTCAGATTCTTCCCTCCAACCAGTGAGTCATCTAAATGTGAAGGACTGATGGTTTGTATTACACATAGTGTCGGAACAAATCACATTTTTTTAAAAGTAAATTGTATTTTACCTAACTATATAAACCTGAGGTCCTTTACATTACATTTTATGCCCACCTCATGCCACCCCTCAATCTGAACCTGGACCGAAAGGCAAACTGGAATGTTTACAGTGAACCCCCCGTATTCGCAGGGGATGCATCTCACACCCCCCTGCGAATAGGTCAAATCCGCGAATGCTTAAAACCCCTCTAAAACACTTAGAACTGCCCATTTTGATAGCAAACCAAGAGAAAAACTCTGTAAAAATGTATATCTGAGTATTTTAAGAGTTTTATCACAAAGATGCATTTATTCATGAAAATTATATGAAAATACAGTAATTGGTGAATATTTCTCAGTGAAAAATACCTCGAATGGGCAATTTCGCGAATGATGGCTAGATACGTTCCACAGAGAAACCCGCGAATGCATGAGTCCGCGAACCATGAGAACGCGAATACGGGGGGTTTACTGTACATCCAGGCAGGCGGGTATTCCTGCCTACTTGACGGTAGTTACTGCTTAACCACCTTGTTCAAGAGTTTAACGGCTGTGTCCAGCTTTGCCGTAAGTAATTCCTAATGTAAAGGACCTCCGGGTTCGTAGTAGTTAGGAAAAAGCTCAAATATAATTTAATTTCAAAATTGTGATTTTCCTAACTATACAAACCTGAGTCTTGCAACCACATTTCATGCCCGCCTTATGCCACCCCTCAATGTAACACCTGTGCTGAAAGGCAAATTGGAATGTTTACATCCGGGCAGGTGGGACCTTACCTTACCTTACCTTACAGACCTTACAGTTCGTTCGGGTTGCCCCAGGTCCCTCAGTGTGAGGCACCCTTGATGTCTACCAGAGAATTGCTAAAGCATCTTCCGGTATATTTTGCATCTTCCAGTCTTGGATGGTCTGGGATGCATCTTAGATATTTGTCGAGCTTATTCTTAAACACATCTACGGTCACTCCTGTTATATTCCTCAGATGAGCTGGTAGCGCATTGAATAGACGCTGCATTATCGATGCTGGTGCGTGGTGGATTAATGTCCTGTGTGCTTTCCTTAGTGTTCCTGGTATAGTTTTTGGCACTATTAATCTACCTCTGCTTGCTCTTTTTGATATTTTTAGCTCCATGATGTTTTAGGTAATTCCTTCTATCTGTTTCCATGCTTGGATTACCATGTAGCGTTCTCTTCTCCTTTCAAGACTATATAAATTTAAGAATTGTAGTCTTTCCCAGTAGTCAAGGTCCTTAACTTCTTCTATTCTAGCTGTAAATGACCTTTGTACACTCTCTATATATGTGCAATATCCTTTTGGTAGTGTGGGTACCATATATTGCAATATTCAAGTGGACTAAATGCGTGCGTTTATAAAGCATAATCATATGTTCAGTTTTTCTTGCTTTTGAAGTGCGAGACAACATTCCCATTTTTGCTTTGCATTTTGCCAATAAATTGCTATTTGATCATTTACATAACATATTCCTATTCAACATCACCAAGGTCTTTAACTGCTTCCTTGTTTGTGATTGTTTCATTATTAGGTCCTTTATATGCATATAGCATTCCTACTTTATCACCATAGTTCATTGATTCAAATTTATCAGAGTTAAATACCATCCTATTTATCTCTGCCCATTTATATATTTTGTTTAGGTCTCTTTGTAGTGAGTTCCTATCTTCATCACAAGCAATTTCTCTACTTATTCTTGTGTCATCTGTGAAACTTCTTACTACTGCTCATAGCATTACTGTCTATGTCTGCAATCATAATCTAGAAGAAACGCAATGCAGTAACATAGAAATGTGTTGCACCGGATATTACCGTAGCTTCATCCGATTTCTGTCGTTTGCAATCACTATCTGTTTTCTGTTTGAAATTCTTTTATCCATCTTCCTAATTTGTCAACAATGTTATGTTTTCTTAATTTTTTCCTTCTTATATTACATAGTCTACCTTGTCAAGCTTTTGCAAAGTCTAGGTAAACCACATCTGTATCTTTTTCATTTATCATATTTTTATATAACTTTCATGGTGGACTAACAGCTGGGTTTGTGTACTTTTTCCCAGGTACAAAACCATGTTGTCCTATATTGATAAATCTATTTTTCATTAAATGTTTCATTATATTTTTTTTCATTACCCTTTCATAAACTTTCAAAATATGAGATGTCAGACTCACAGGCCTATAATTACTTGCCTCTAGTCTTGAACCACTTTTGAAAGTAGGAGTAATATATGCTAATTTATGCTCATCATAAATCTTGCCTGTATCTATACTTTGTCTTAATAATAATGCTAGCGGCTGGGTGAATAGATACTTTCTTTAACAATATATGGTACACCATCTGGTCCTGCTGCTGATCCATTTTGTTCATTAATAGCCTGCACAATATATCGGCTTCTGTAATATCTATCCGATAAGTATTCAATATTTTCATCTCTTATTTTCTGTATCATTATCTTCATTTGTCAATTCTAGGTAACAAATTCACTCTGTTATATCTTTCTGCTAATATGTTACATATTTCCTTTTTCATTGTTAATCGCCCTTCCAATTCTTAGGGCCTATTTCTCTCTTATTTTATTCATCTTTTTGCATATGAATAAAATTTTGAGTTTTACTTGATATTTTGTAAAGGTCTTTTCTTCTGATTTCCATTTCATTTTCTTTTTGATTGTATAATCTTCTGTTCTGCATTTTTCTATCTTACTTTTAGTTCCATCACTTTCCATACATTCTTTTCTTTTGCAAGAGACCTTTTCACTTTCTAATTTTTCTGGAACAAGATCCTTCTGTCTCTTGGAATTCGTGACCCCAGTGTTTACTTTTTTCTTGGTATATATTTTTCCACTATTCCTGTAATATTTAATATAATATATCGGTATTTACCTGTATATTATCACTTTAAATATGTTTTCCCATTCTTTGTTTAATTCTTCATTTATTTTGCAATTTATATTCTTCTAGAAATTTGTATTTTTAAATCTTCCACTGCGTCTCTTGCTTTTTCTCTGTTTTCATTTTGTTTTGGAACGGACTGTGGATTCTATGACATTATGGTCCCATAATACCCGCGTTATAAACTATTATTTCTTCTTATAGTTCACCTCATTTACAAATACTAGGTCTAAAATATTATCCTTTCTTGTTGGCAGGTGATTTATTTGCTGAATGTTATGTTCTAGTAGCATATCTAATAGCTTTTCAAATTGCCTCTTATCTTCTGCGCTACTATTGCTCTCTTTTTATATGTACTAAATACAACCACAGTCTCCTATTCGATTTCTTTCCATTCTACAAAAGGAAGATTAAAAGTCTCAGATAGGAGTATAGTCAATCCTTGTGATTTCTACATATTTCATCCAATTTGTCAGGTATTATGTCAAAAACTCTTTATTAGAGTCTGTATTACAATGTTCACTAATTTTCAGATTCAAATCTACAGCAATTAATTCATTCTGTGTTACTATATTTCTCTAGATTTTTTCCTTGATTGGCATCTCTCCCATATATCGCGGTTCCCCCTTGATTTCTATTTTTTCTATCTGATCAATAAGTTTGGAAACCCTTTATCTGGTCATCATTACCAGTCTCTTGGGAATACCAGGTTTCGCTTATATTCAATATTTCTATTTTTCATTTTAGGTTAGTTCTTCTAAGAACTCCTATCTTTCTTTTGAGTTACTCGAAACCAAACCCTCTAACGTTCATCACTATGATGGTTTGCGTATCTCGATATCTAATATGGGTAATAATATGGATTTCCATGTCTCTTTCCTGTTCTGATATGGTGATCTTTTTTCATTTTCCAGAAATTCATACTAAAATCCAACTTTTCCATTATATTTGATCTTCCAGCTTCATAATTATTCATTTTGTGCATAAACCTGCATTTATCTCCAAATCTGCACCATCCTAGCATCATAGATACATTGTGTTACTTGTGCTATATCTAGGTGCTGATGCACTCATATCGTGGTGTGACTTTCCATATGTGTTGTTGACTTGCTTTTGCCTTCATCACATGATCTTTGTTCCTTCCTATATTTGTTTCTATACATCTTGATTTTTATGTATTTGATTTTCATTTTGGTTTCATGGCTGGGATGCATGTACCTACATTCTTATTAAACCTACATGTTCCCTTCTTTCCAGTTTCTACATATTTTTTGATGTAGATCACTGCATTCCTCTTCATAGCCATCTAGATATGCACATTTGCTATAGATCTCATAATTGTGACATATCTTGGGATGTTTATAATAACATCTTTCACCAAACCTGCAATTCCCTCTTTTCAAAAGGGTGCATACTGTGTCTTTCTTTTCTTTTTTTTTCTTGTTCTTTCTCATCAATATGAAGATCCGGGTACAACCTCTTTGGGATTTTATTTTGATTTATCATGTCACAATTTATTTCTTCATATGTATGTTGCTGTATTGCCTCATATATGAATCTATGAGTTTCTCTGCATCTATACTCTTATCCTGTTCTTTGTTTTCATTACTCTTTTCTCTCTCTTCAGTCTTATTTTCTTCTTAACTTTTCTATTTTCCTCCCATACTGGACGGTAGTTAACTGCCTAACCACCTTATTTGAAAGTTCAACAGCCGTTTCCAGCTTCACTGACAGTAATTCCTAATGTAAAGGACCTCAGGTTTGTATAGTTAGGAAAAATACAATTTACTTTAAAAAATTGTGGTGTTTATCTGTTGAATAGAGATACCATAAATTCTGGGGACATTCAAGAGACTGTAATGCAGACATGTACTTATATGAGTGATGGGTTTACCTGAAAAATAGTTGCATGTCAAAAGGGAGTAAATCAAGAATAGTTCCTACACAAATATAAACCCTCGGTCTTTACATATGGAAATATTTTCAGTGCAGCTGGAAACCCGACATTTAATTCTTAACAAGGTGTTGGGTAGGTAATTACTGGCTGTAGGGTGGGGAGTCCCACCCTTCCTCCCTGCAATGTATCTACTCACCTTCTGGCCACTGGACAAGAAGCACGCATCATGCTCCCCTCTGCCTACCAAACTGTTTTGCTTCAACTTGCCTCTAAGATCCTGGTTTTTCTGTGTGATCATTCTTTGTGTGATATTTGTCTATATTTTGCATTTTTGTGATTGCATATTGTTGATTTAGATATGGAAACCCATGATTCATTACAGCCTAAGGGGAGAAAGCCTTGTACCCTGAGGCATTGCCCAGGCACAGGGACCATTCCTTGCAAGCTCTTTCTCTCCTGCCTTGAGATGACCTATGTTTAGATCGTGAAATTGGTTCGTCAGTATAACTATCTCGGGAAAGAGACCATGGCCACTCCCGTGGGTCATCCTTCTGCCCTCAAAGCCTTCTGGGGACCGCAGAAGCAACCCAGAGCTTTGGTGGGCCTACCATGGTCTGATCTTGCTGAAGAGGTTCTAGACCAGGTGAATTCTCTTGTATCTGCTGTTAAGGATACTTCCTCCTCCTCTCCCTCATCAGAAGTGTTTCTGCGTGCCCTCAGAGAGGCCACTAAAGACCAAACAGGTTTACCCAGACCTGGTTCATCTAGGCCTGGGTCTGTCACTGGACCAGCTCTGTGCACGGAGGGAGTCTCCCTTTCACAGCAGGAGTCAGTGGCGCTGGAATCAGCTTCCAGGCAGCATTCCCAGGCAGTCTCTTGGATGGATCGACGAGCAGCATGTGTCCAAGATTGATCCCTCATCTTCTACGGGGTTGAGGAACCCTGTGGAGGAAGCTACATTCAAGAGGCTGATGCTATCTGGAGGTAGTTCCATTTCCTACCTAGCCCACCAGATAGCAAACTCGTCAGTCTGGAGTAAGTTTTGGCCCTGAGGGATGGACTGTTGCTGGGTTCCGCTTCTCTCTTCTCTAGAGAACAAGTGGATGCTGTAGTGGGTAAATGGACAGCTGATAACAACGACCATCTTGTTCACCAAGCAGCGGCAAAGACCTCCAGGTCTTTGCGTGCCACTGCAGCCCAAAGTCCTAGACTTTAAAGGTCCTCGTAAGAATACCCAGCCTTCTTCTGCCAAGGTTAAGTGATAGGGACAAACTGGTCCTTTCACCCAGACATTGTGGAAAGATTGTTTGACAGGGACAGAATGGTCCCTACACCCAGATGTCACGGAAAGATTGTTTGACATTTAGAGACAACCAGTGATAGATCTTTCTGCAATCTGGCACAACAGGAAGTTGCCGGTGTTCTGTTTGGTTGTCCCGGACCCATGGGCAGCAGCAGGAGATGCCTTTTAGCCCCCATGGAACAATCTTGAAGCGTATGCTTTTCCTCAGTTCTGTCTGTTTCATCTGGTGATCAACAGGGTCATGATCACCCCAAATCTCAGAATGATCCTGGTGGCTCCCAAGTGGCCACATGCCAAATGGTACCTGGACCTGCTAGTTCTGCTATCTGAGGCATCAAGAGAGACTCCTCACTGGCACAGTGTCCTTTGCCAGCCACATGTCGAGAGGTTTCACCAGTCCATAGGGTCCCTGTCTCTTCAAGGAAGGAGACTATCCAGCATCTCTTGCAAGCGAGAGGCTTTCCTTGTCAAGCAGCGACATAGATGTCTGGATACGTACGCAAGTCCTCTGCGGCTGTCTACCAGGGGAAATAGGTTGTCTTTTGTGGTTGGTGTTGTAGACAGGGTATCTCTCCGGTTGAAGCTACTATTAAGCAGGTTGCAGACTTTCTTGTCTTCCTTCACCGAGAGAAGCATCTCTCCATTTCAGCTGTTAAGGGCTACAGACCCACCCTGGGCCTAGGCCTATGCCTGAAAAGCGTCAATCTCTCCTCCTCACGGGAGATCTCTATGCTGATAAGAATCTTCAAAAGTTTTTTTGCCCTCCCAGGGAACTCAGGTCCCCTGAGTGGGATGTGACTCTTGGTCTTTGGAGCCTGACTCGTTCACTATACGAGCCCTTATTAGTGTTGTTAGACAGGGATCTGACCCTCATGACTGTGTTCTTGCTTGCCTTGGCATTGGTGAAGAGAGTAGGCAAACTACATGACCTTTCTTTTGACGTTAAGTATTTGAGGGGATGGGGATCTGTCTCACTCGAATTTGTCCTGGAATTCCTAACAATGACTCAGAATTCGTCGGCCCCTGACGCCAGATTCAAGTCCTTCTCAATCTCCTCCCTAGAGGACTTCATTGGTAATGGTCCAGATGAGATGATACTGTGTCCAGTTAGAGTGCTGCTGTACTACCTTAAGAGGACTTGGCAGCTCAGGCCTGGGTGTTGACGACTCTTTGTTAGTACTGGCTCAACCAAGAAAGAATTGTTCAAGAACACGATTTCTTTCTGGCTTCATGAGATGATCAAGCAAGCGTACTCAACGTGTGACAAGGTAGGTGGAAGTACGTTCTAAGTAAGACCTCACAAAGTTAGGGACATTGGTCCCTCCCTCACATTCCAGAAGAACGTGTCAGTTCTACAGGTATTAAGGGCGGGAGTGTGGTCTCGACAATCCACATTCACATCCATCTACACCTCGACAATCCACATTCACATCCATCTACCTTCGGGACGTTGCCCAGAAGTCCTTGGACATGTTTTCCTTGGGTCCTGTGGTGGCTGCTCATCAAGTTGTGTACCTCACCTAGCTCCCCTAGAGGGACAGGTAGCATCTCGCCTAAGGTGTATGATAGCGAAGAGAGAATGTGAGTGACTGGCCTCCTCCCTTTTCTCTTTCACCTTTCCTCTCTTGTAGAAGAGAGGCAGGTGGTGAACTGTCACATGCTGGACTGGCTTGTCATGCAGGTGAGCCTGCATAACTGAGTACCCTGTCTGTAATCTAGACTAGGTTATTACATGTAAGGCATCCCCCTCTCTCTAGCAGGGTGCCGTGACGTAGTCGCTTGGCTCCAGCATAGAATATTCTTTCTCATGCTGTAGATTTGCGAAGGGCAAGGGGGCTCTCGAACGAGGGGAAATCATTCCCCCCCGTTTGACTTTAAATGTCTCTCTGTCCTCTTTTTCTTCTTCTCCTTTTTTACTTCTTCCTACAGCTTATTTTTCAGTTCTCTTTCATCTTCCTATCCACCTGCTATGACTACCGCTTCTATATATGTATATGTATGTGTGTGTGCATGTATGTATATATATATAATTATATATATGTATATGTGTATATATATACTGTATATGTATATTTTCAACTCTTTGGCTTACATAGTGTGAATATTTCCTGTCATTAAATTTCCCTGTCTGTGTGAAGGAAGAACATCATCTGTGAATTGGGGTTCATGTTCGAGCTAAATGTGGGAGCTGTGATTGGGGCGTCTGTCCAATGATGTTTGGACCTGAAGGGTGTTAGTATGATGTGTATTGACACCTGAGAGGCGGAACTATCCTGAGGATCAGCCCTTGGATTTCAGGGGTGGGCTATTATTAGGGTAGGACTCCGGCATATTTTCGATATGCCCACCAACATAGTCAGAGTGGGGATGATTGTATTCTAGTAACAGTCTCGGTCCAACAAGCGGGTTAGGCTTGCCATGCCTCTCTGGTATATTGGTGCTATCCTTCCCTTTGGGTAGGGTAAGGTTGGACATCTGAGGTCAGTTCCTACTGGGTGTCGTTAGCTGAGAATAGGGCCCCATGAAAAGTCAGTGGTGCCTGCTTCGGTGTTCCAACGGTTATGTTTTTTTTTTTTTACCAATTTTCATGGAAGGTCCCATGTTGAAATCAATTACCCTGGGCCAAATGACAATCAGACACGGTTGATGACCAATGCCAGGCAAAAAGAAGGAATACAGCCAAGGTCCCCAACAAAAGCATCTGGTTCTAGTATTGTCACACTGGAACCATTTGCAATAAAAAGAAAAGCTTAAGAAGTATGAAACAGTTCCTGGTCTTTGTACCCAACTCATATGAAAAATATCTAAATTTGAGCTTAATGGTGACAAATATTGATATTTTTGAGGTGAATAAAGGGTGTAAATGCTGTGGCAGACAACCAAAATATCCCCTCAGAACAGTAACATGCTCCTGGTAGAGAGTCTCTCCCTAGAGGAAAGCATGAAGTTGATGAGTTTGTCGGCCCTTTCGGGAGTTACGGTGGGGTGCACCCCCCACTCCAGCTTGAACTGCAGCAAGGGTTTTGATTTATGCCCCTCAGCTAATGGGTTTCTCTGAGGAGAAACTTGCAAATGAATTGAAAGATCAGGGTGTAATTAAGGTGAACAGGATCACAAAAAAGGTGGATAGAGATCAGATACCTTGACCTACCTTGATATTGACATTCAATACTTTAGACTCCCAGAATATGTCTCTGCAGCCTGGCATAGATACAAAATAAAACAGTACATCCCAAGGCCCAGAAGGTGTTTCCACTGCCAACGTTTCGGACACACCCTTTGACGTGCAGTCGAAAATACAAAGAAATCCTACTTGGTTTTGTGTCAGCTGTAGATGATGAGTATGGTATGTGCACAAGGGAACCTAAATGTGTTCACTGTGGTGAGGACGCCATCATCATCTCAACAGTGTGATGTTATTTAGAAAAATTCAGGCGTTAAGAGTGATGGAAAGGATAACTTTTAAGGCAAGAGAGCAAAAGCTAAGATTGGAAGACCAGGTATAAGTTTTGCCTCAGTAGTAGCAAAGCTTAGAAACCAACAGAAAGAGACAAATAAACTAACCAAAATAAGAAGCACAAAGGTAGAGTCAAAAAAAGAAAAGCTGAAAAAGCCTAACAGATTCATCAGAATCTATTGATGATAGTAATGTGAAGACAGGGTTCAGTAGAACCAACCAGAGGGAAGACGTCAACATAGGCTCAGAAAAATTGGAAGTGTCAGTTGAGACACACCTCACCCATCTGCCTCTTTGGAGGCGGGGCTACTCCCTGGCCCGGTGCCAGCTACTGTTGGTGCCAACTCCTCTTTTGGGACAAGTCCAGCAAGCTGGTCCCCCAGCGCCAGTCCTTGCTGAATTCTTCTGCACTCTTTAAAGGCAGAGCTGAAAGCTGCCAGCAATAGCAAGATAGATGAGGAGGTCTCTTTAGAAGAACACCTCTGCTCTCTCGTCTCGATTGAATGGAGAAGAAAGAAACTAAAAAACCCCTCAGTGTCAAAGACACTGAAGGAAAGGATGTTGGCTCTTTCAAGGTGGTTATTCCCCCCAAGAAACCAACAAAACTGCCCATTAAATTGCCTTCCCCAAGTAGAAAAAAGAACCCTCCCAATCTCGTTGCAACCCTCAAAACTTGAAAATATTGTGAACGTACATAGCTAATAGTGCAGTATAGCTGTTTGTGGAATTGTTTAGCCAACTTTAGATTTGAAAACTGCATTGCTGTTAGGTATAAAAATCAACAAGTAAGTTGTAACCAACTTACCTGAACGCCTTCTTTTGCAGGTCAAGCCTGCACTCCTTGCCACAGTGAGGGCAAAAGGCCTGTTTCCGCAAAAGACCGTGGTCCTGGCAAAACTGTATGAGCCGTTCATAATTGCCTGAGTAATATACCGAGAAGTCCTTGTAGCTCAGGTAACAGTTAACACATGTTCTGGGCAAATTCCCCTTAGTAACCGGCTCGGAGTTGAGAGAGGTTCCAGGGTTGCAGTCAACCGGCTCGGAGGGGCGAGAGGTTCCAGGGTTGCAGTCAGCCATCGTGCTAGCAGGTGAGTGAGTGTCAGTGAACTACAGGAGGCCGGTCTACCGGTGGACCGTGCGGAGCAGGGTAGGAAGGATGGAGGGGGGGGATAAAATTGTATTTCGGCTTCCAGTGCTAGGGGTGGCGGAACGGCGCTGCGCGCCTTATCTGCATTTTTAAAATAATCTTGCAAGCTCGTATGCTCTGGCAAGCGGTAATGTTGCGCTGCGCGCGCCAGCCACGGGCTTACAAAAAATATAAAAAGAAAGGTTTCTGTCAACTCGCTGTGAGAAAGTGGTAGCGAAACGTCCTAAAGACCATTCTCCTCCTACCCCATATACATGCTTCAGTTGTCTGCCGACATAAGGTAGTTTCGTAAGTTATTTAAGGTAAAATCATGTTGCGAGGAGAAGTCAATATATATGTGAACTGAAAAGTACTAGAAGAAGGTTACAGGCACAAGCCACAACGGATAGGAAACGGTCATAAAACAGTTGAGAAAAAGGAATACACGTAACTGCGTGCATGTATCCCCTAAATTCTCCACCCTGGTGAAACGTAATTTGGGGTAATATTACAACGTGATTGGTTTAGTATGCCCACCCCCCAAAACACCCGCCAACCTTTCTCTAAGTTGGGGCATTGGGTGAACCGAAAGCTCCCCTGTAAATCGACGCATGTGTGAAAAGTGCCTTTGGAATGGTTCCCGTTGTCCATTTATTCTGCCTTTTTTTACGCTTGTTTTTTGTGTTCCAAATGGCATATGTAACAGGAAACACAACAGTAAGGTGCCCAAACCTTTTCCCAAGTTATTTACCCCACCCAGAACCCCGGATTCCCAACGAGTCCCCCTTACCGTTAGTTATTCTCGAAAGTTTTTCACCCACCCAAAACCCAGATTCCCAACAGGTCCCTCTTACTGTAGGCTACATTTCTAAGGTAAATTACAGCTCAATTACTTTTGGCCGCTAATATATTACCTTGAATTCTTGTTCAGCAGGTAAAAATCTATAGAAAAACGTCAACTGCCATAGGCCAGCTCACCGCGGACAGCCAGCTTAGATGTACTGTCCTTTGATGTAGGCTGTACTAGGAAATGCCTTAGGCTACACTGGGAGTCCTTTGATGTAGGCTATATTAGGAATTGCCTTAGGCTACACTGGGAGTCCTTTGATGTACGCTATACTAGGAATTGCCTTAGGCTACACTGGGAGTCCTTTAATGTAGGCTATACTAGGAAATGCCTTAGGCTACACTGGGAGTCCTTTGATGTAGGCTATACTAGGAAATGCCTTAGGCTACACTGGGAGTCCTTTGATGTAGGCTATACTAGGAAATGCCTTAGGCTACACTGGGAGTCCTTTGATGTAGGCTATATTAGGAATTGCCTTAGGCTACACTGGGAGTCCTTTGATGTAGGCTATGCTAGGAAATGCCTTAGGCGGTAATTCTAAGCCGGCTGTCCGCGGTGAGCTAGCCTATGGCAATTGACGTTTTCCTATGTTATTTGACGTGCTGAACAAGAATTTAAAATAACGTTTTGGCGGTCGGCTGTAACTAAAATGTAATTGACCCTTGAAAACTGCACATCTGTAGTGTGGGTCGCATACAGCTCAAGGGTAAATTACAGCTTAGCAGCAGCCTACCGGCAAAATGTTACCCTAAATTCATGTAAAGCAAGCAAAACAACACAGAAAAACATCAATTGCCATAGTCTAGCTCAACTGGACACAGTCCGTTGCTTGCGACCGGGGTGAATAAACCCAGGTAAACAAAGCCACCATCTTGAGTTACGTAACCACTAGCGAGCCATATGTTCGGGGGGGGAGGGTGCCGGTTCCGGTACTGCACAGAAAGTACAAGTTGGTAAAGTGATGTAGGATTTATGTAGAGACGGGGCAATAAATAAGTTACCCAAAAAAATAACACTTCCATATACAAAACACTATGGTAAATCTATATATTAGCTCCGCGCCTGTTTTTACCTTTTCAACTGTTTTTTTCTACACTTTTAGGGTTCTGATACTGGTGGTGCATCTGTTTGTTGTTGGCCAAATGGAATGTCCCTTTGCCGTGTTTAGTACTGGCCCGGGGGGGTGTTGGGTACCCATACATTAACAAGTTATTGCGCTTGCCAGACAGGATATGAACCATTCGAAACATACGTACATACCCGTGCTCTGTCTTGTGAAGATCACGTATGGAAATCCCTTGTTGGATGGACTTCATAGGTTAATTACACTCGAGCACCAAAAATTAAAGGTAAATTCATGATTAGCAACCAAAAAACTACAGAAAAGGTTAAGTTGGAAGGCAGTCACAGCCACGGAGCTACCATATAGTTCTACCACTCTCTCAGTCAGGGGCATTGGGTGAACCGAAAGTTCCCCTGTAAATCGAAGCATGCGTGAAAAGTGTCTTTGGAACGGCTCCCACTGTCCATTTATTCGGCCTTTTTTTACGCTTGTTTTTTGTGTACCATATGGCATATGTAACAGGAAACACAACAGTAAGGTGCCCAAACTTTTTCCCAAGTTATTTACCCCACCCAGAACCCTGGATTCCCAACGGGTCACCCTTACCGTTAGCTATTCTCGAAAGCGTTTTCACCCACCCAAAACCCAGACTCCCAACAGGTCCCTCTTACCAGAGATTACATTTCTAAGGTAAATTACAGCTCAATTACTTTTGGCTGCCAAAATATTAACTTGAATTCTTGTTCAGCAGGTAAAGTTCCAGAGAAAAACGTCAACCCATAGGCTAGCTCACCGCGGACAGCCAGCTTAGATCTACCCCTTACGCTACACTGGGAGTCCTTTGATGCAGGCTATACTAGGAAATGCCTTAGGCTACACTGGGAGTCCTTTGATGCAGGCTATACTAGGAAATGCCTTAGGCTACACTGGGAGTCCTTTGATGTAGGTTATACTAGGAAATGCCTTAGGCTACACTGGGAGTCCTTTGATGTAAGTTAGCCTATATTAGATTCTGTTAAGTCTGGTTTATATGAATTCCTACTAAATTCAATTTAGGCTAAACCAGTTGTTCTTTATATTGCATCTTACCTTGTTGCTCACAGCTAACCTAAATCCCTTTTTCAGGCTACAGCTTTCTTAGGCTAAACCTGGGTGTAGGTTATCCTTACACATGCCTAACTTACGTTACCTCATTGGACAAACCTAACAATGTTTGTCTGAGCTCCCTACGTGGCGTAGCTGTGGTTCCAGTGTAATGAATGCAGATTTTATATTGCATTCGAAAGTTATCCAAATGCCATCATGAGACAAAAGTCAAATACCTGTTGCAGTGAACTTATTGTAGAGTTTATCTACTTACCGTCGCAAGTTCGTCCAATAAAAGACACAAGATATATCCCAGGCACGTTACTTCACTACGTTATATATTTTTTATGGTCCAGTTCAAAAATAAAATAATGGAACGGCGAAAAATATTCGCACGCAAGTGATGCAAGGAAGGAAGCGGGAATGAGAGAGAGTCACCGGCTTAGGACTACCAGGGTTGATGTCATCACGTCATGACGTCATATCCAACAGGCCTTGTCTCTTGGTGGTCTCGGTTATACCGTCCCGGTGTTGTTTGTGACATCACTGATATGCACCGTAGACGAAAACCAGAAAAACAAAGGAGTGAAGGGTCACTGTGGTAACTGTTTCCCCCACACGCATTCTCTCTCTCTCTTGTCTTTCACACCCTTAGGTGAGAGAAGTCTCCGTCAGTCTCCAGGTACTGCTGAGCTAAAGGATTGTTATAATCCTCCGTATGTCTTTTTATTGCTATTTGGGCCTAACCATGTAAATCCGGACCAGGTGTGTCTTTGTTTCTTTTTTATGATTCCTTACATTCTCTGGGTAATATATGTACATACGTACATACATACACACAGAGACACACACACACACACACACACACACACACATATATATATATATATATATATATATATATATATATATATATATATATATATATATATATATATATATATATATATATATATATATATATATATTATATATACTTGAATAACAGTCTTAACTATCATCAGCAACCCACATCGTTCAACATAAAAAAGGATAAGAAAATTCTGTTGAAATTTATTTCCTTTGCATGATCTGGGAACGCTCAGTGTCCTTTATACATCTCATACTTAGGATAAATAGAAGTGTCACTTTACAAGGATTGAGTTGAATTATTCACAAAAGCCATAATTAAACATAGGTAAATTAAGCTCTTTGGGAACAAATTGTATTATATTATGCAAAACTCCTTTAGACTTCCATCTCATTATTTAAACTTTTCGGCACTTGGAAACTCTTCCTGTGGTTCAGCCTTCAAAGGCCTATAAGTACAGCCTTCAGTTTCACATTCCCAGCAATGTATCACTGTCTGTTATTCCCTGTAGGGGGGTAGTGCCGTCAATGCACCTCGTGCAGTGCACTGTAGGCTTTACTTAAGGTTCTTTGCAGCGTAATGCCTTCGGTCCCTAGCTGCAACCCCTTTCGTTCCTTTTACCATACCTCCATTCATATTCTCTTTATTCTCTTACTTTTAGCCCTCTCCTAACAATTGATTCATAGTGCAACTGCAAGGTTTTCCTCCTGTTACACATTACAAATCATTAACTGTCAATTTCTGTTTCAGCGGTGAATGACGTCATAGATTCTGTTCAGTTGAATTCAGTTCACTGTCTACTATTGGTCTTTTTGGATTCGCACGTTAATCAGAACACACAGCCTGGATGACTAACATCCTCACTGCATACAAACATGTCACAAACACAGGTCGAGAACTTCTTCCATACATATCAGAAACAGGTTGAATACTAGTCAGTGACTTATTGGTGGTTCTAACCAGTACTTCTTATGCATATCTAGCATTTAGCAAAGTTTGTTTTCCGCCTACGATTGTTGACTTGTTTACAGACTGTTTGTGATATGTATGCGACAAGTTGCCGACATGTTTTTATGACATGCTTTACTGCAGTGTGGATGGATTCCAGCTGAAGTTTTCCCAGATTTTTTCTAGATTTGTTGCTACTTTCGTTATGGATTTCCTTAGCCTATTTTTCTTCATAATTAAGCAAAATTTAGATGGCCCCGACCCATATTCGTGCCGTTAAATACCATAAAAAAAGGATAAATTCACAACAGAAGCTATCTCTCTCTCTCTCTCTCTCTCTCTCTCTCTCTCTCTCTCTCTCTCTCTCTCTCTCTCTCTCTCTCTCTCTCTCTCTCTCTATATATATATATATATATATATATATATATATATATATATATATATATATATATATATATATATATACTTGTATATATATGGCTATATATGTTTATATATATATATTGTATATAAATATATAACTTTCATTATTGATCTCTCTCTCTCTCTCTCTCTCTCTCTCTCTCTCTCTCTCTCTCTCTCTCTCTCTCTCTCTCTCTCTCTCTCTCTCTCTCTCTCTCTCTCAAGTGGCACATTTTCTCTTTCAGTATGAAGCACTTAGCCCTTTTTATGCACTTTTTGATGCCTCTCTGTCACTAAACAGATTAGAATTTTATCTTCCTCTTATCGTACATTTCCATGTTAATCACGCCTTTATCCCGCGAGTAATCTATTCACTGTGACGTACAGATAAGCAATCATATCGCCCGAGGCTTGTCAATCCTTCCATCACCTGTTAAGCTGCATTCCTCAACAGATATGTTTTGTTTGTCATCAACGATTCGACGATAATGAAGAGAACATTCTCAATCTCTCTGAGTGGAAATATTGTATAAAATCAGACTCTGTTAACGACAAAAAATGTCTGAATGCACATTTCTTATGCAGGGAACAAGTAAATAAGAGGCCTTCATATTTTATGCAGGAAAATGCACGGGAAATGTCCTTCGTAGCTAACGCTCACCAGATCACCGGTTACTGATCCTTGACTTTGGGCAAAGGATATGTTATGGTAATCAGAACCCCAGTAGTTCTGCCTCATTGTTATTGATGTTTTATGATCGCAGGAGGGACGGTCAAGCTGCTATATATATGTATGTATGTATATATGTATATGTATATATATGTGTATATATATATATATATATATATATATATATATATATATATATATATATATATATTATGTGTGTGTGTGTGTATTTATATATATGTATGTATGTATATGTACATATATATAATATATATACATATACAAACACAAATATATATATATATGTGTGTAATATGTCACTAAACTGCACATGACAAATATATACTTAGATAACCATTTGAAAGGTGAAAATTAAAGATAAAGTACCAAGTACTTTCCTGTATCACGAATACCTCTTTGGGATATAAAATACTCCAAAGTACCCCTCAAGAAGTGTACATGATACGCAAAAGCGCTTGGTACCTGGCCTGAAATTTTCACCTTTCAAATGGTTATCTATGTATATATTTGCCACGTGCAGTTTGATAACTTACTACACACACACACGCACACACATATGTATGTATGTAAATATATATGTATGTGTGTGTGTATTTTTGGCCTTTGACGATCAGAATTGATCTCACCCCTGGGGCATCTTCGCCAACAAAGCGTCACTGAAAAGGGATTTTGACAAAGGAAAAATCTATTTCTGAGGAAGGTCCCGTGTCACCCGGTGAAATTCCATTACAGCACGAATTTCTAGGTATAAAATGCTAGATATACCAGAGAAAAAGAGCTTTCAGGAAAGCTGGGGTTACTACCCCCAGTCGAGCGTCTTCTAGGAAGGCGTCGGTATAAGTAAGGGTGAGTGAAATACCACTACCACGGAAACCTACTCGAAAGATCTCTCCTTATCAAAACCCCCGGAACAGAGCGGTGAGCCGTTACAGCCCCCACACACAACACTCGCCAGGACGGCGACACCAGCGCCACCTACCTCATTCCATGCTAGCACTAACCCCAGACTTGGCATGTGCAAAAGAAAAAGGGGTGGGGGAGCCATAGGTGAGTCAGGGAGGGTCACCGGGTGACACGGGACCTTCCTCAGAAATAGATTTTCCTTTGTCAAAATCCCTTTTTCTGAGTTCAGTCCCGTGTCAGCCGGTGAAATAGTGACAGAGAATCATGCCAAGGCTGCAAACTATGAGGAAACTGGGTAATCTGAAGAAAAAACATAAATCACAAAAGCAGTTTAATGAGGGAATCTCTTACATGTGAGAAAAACACTAAACCTAGGGTACATCAAAGACTTAAGACTAGAAAGACAAGGGGAGGTCCCCGGCATGACAGGGAAGGGATCCCCAAAAGCACTTAATGTCGTAAAAGAACAAATTACACGAAATTGGATAGGTACAATGGCGTATGCAACGCAAATGGTATATACAGTCTTAAAACTACACACGCAAACTTAAGTCAAACACATAAGAGATCAACCAAACCGCAATTAAAACATACAGTGCATATACAGATACCTGGGGTACATGGTGCAAATAAAAACCGCCCAGTACCCCACAAGAAAACATTATGGTAACATATCAGATTACAGTTTCCACTCAACAAAGCCAAAATACATCAATATGAGGAGCAAGGCAGTGAGGCATAATCAACCAAGAGGACAAGCAGAGAAGCAAATGAGGCAGGCGGGTGGGGGGGGGGGGAAAGGAGAAAAAGGATATGATTGGTTAAGGTGGGGAGATGACACTTCCCACAGCTATGGTAGAAAATTTCAGGGCTTCGAGCGTTTTTAGATAGTGGCGTTTAAACACTAGGGGTGATTTCCAACCCGTATATTTAGTCAACTCTGAGAAATCCATATTATGAAAGTAATTAATGGAAGTAGCAACTGCTCGAATATCATGAACCTTAGGAACTGAATCTGGGTTGGCTTGTTTAATAAAATATAGAATTTGTTGTCTTATACCATTCAGTGATAGTGTACCACCTTTCTCCCTGATAAAAAGAGGACCCGACTTACTCTGTGGAGTTCTTAAAAGGTAAGATTTAAGTGTATGAACTGGACATAAAGACTGGTCTTGTGGAAGGGGCACCACCTTCCAAGGAGACCACCTGTCTTGTGGGTCTTCGTTTTTGGCTAAGAATTTAGGATCAGGGGAAAGGAGGACCTCTCCGGAAGGGAGGAAGTTCACAAAATGATCACCCCTAGTGAGAGCTGACAGCTCTGAGATTCTAGCACCTGAGGCCAAGCTAATCAGAAATAAGGTTTTTCTTAACGGATCCTGATAAGAGCATTGAAAGTTATCTATCTCTGATGCTAACTTAAGGACGTCATTGAGAAACCACGTAACGGAATGTGGGCGTGTTACGGGCCTCAGACGAGCGCATGCTCTGGGAATGGATGAAAAATAGGAGTCTGTAAGGTCGATTTTAAAGCCGTACAGGAATACTTTCTTTAGGGCTGACTTGGTTGTGGTAATAGTGGCTGGAGCAAGGCCTTTCTCAAACAATGATCTAAAGAAAGAGACTCCTAAATTAGTCGTCATAACCTTGGCTTCAGATGCTTTTAGGAAGGAGGCTAATTTTTTGACTGCTGAGTCATACTGTCTAAGAGTAGAATCTCTTTTATCTGACTCAAGAAATAGAGTGTTGACAGGGTCAATGTTTGCTCCTTTTTGGGCTGCGAATTTTATAAAGTCCATAAAGCTTAGGGCATTCTGAATTCTTGAGGAAGCTGACACAGTCTTGGTTTGTACTGTCTGGGTCAGTATGGGCTTGGGAATCCGAAGACTCCGCAGTCCCAGTTCCTGAAGAAGAGGGAACCAATTGCTCTTCGGCCAGTAGGGGGCTACTAGGGCCAGTTGACCTCTGAATGTCCTGAGTTTGTGCAATACTTTCAACAGTAAATTTATTGGAGGGAACAGGTAAATTTTCTCCCATCTGTTCCAATCTATTGTCATTGCATCCGTGGCGTATGCCTGAGGGTCCAGGTTGGGGGCCACATAACAGGGGAGCTTGAAGTTGCTTTCTGTCGCGAACAGATCCACTTGGAGACCCGGAACCTGGCGGCCAATCCATTCGAAAGATTCTGTGTCCAGGGACCACTCCGTCTCCAACGGAGTCATCCTGGACAGGGAGTCCGCCACCACGTTCCGTACCCCCGCAAGGTGGGTGGCTGACAGGTGCCAGCCGTGCTTGTTCGCCAGGGAGAAGATGGCAACCATTACTTGGTTTACTCGACCTGATTTGGAGCCGCCCCTGTTGATGCAATGAACTACCACTGCGCTGTCCAATACCAACCTGATATGAATCCGGTTGGGGGGGCGGATTTTCTTTAAAGTCAGAAAGACTGCCATAGCTTCCAGGGTGTTTATATGGAACTGTTGAAACATTGTGGACCAAGTTCCCTGTACTTTCTGTTTTGGGGAATATCCCCCCCAGCCGCTTAGGGAAGCGTCTGTATGGATAACTAATGCCGGAGGGGGAAACTGAAGCGGAACTGACTTGGAGAGGCCCTTGACAGAGGTCCAAGGCCGCAGTCTTGTTTTCAATATTCGAGGGATGGAGGAGACCCTGTCTCTGAGCTTGACATTGGCTCGACTCCTCCATACTCTGTTTATGTCTTTGAGTTTCGCTTTTAAGAGCAGGTCTGTCACTGAGGCAAATTGAAGGGACCCAAGGACCCTTTCTTGTGATCGGTGGGATGCCGATTGATTTTTGAGAAACTTTCTGGTGAGAGATGCTATCTCCTTTCTCTTGGGAGGTGGAAGGGATAACGTGTGAGCAGACAAATCCCATTGCAGGCCCAGCCACTGAAACTGGGACTCCGGAGTCAGGCGGGACTTTTGTCTGTTCAGTTGAAAACCTAACGATTCTAGGAAGTTGATGACTATGGTCGTAGCCTTCTGACACTCCAGAACTGTTGGTGCCCAAATTATCCAATCGTCCAGGTATGCTGCTAGGGATATCCCTCGGGACCGGAGTTGTTGAACTACCGTGTCCGCCAGCTTGGTGAATACCCTGGGCGCAATGTTTAGGCCGAAGGGCATGACCTTGAAGGAGTAGGCTTGATTCCCGAGTCTGAAACCGAGGAACTGAGAGAAGTTCCGCGCAATCGGGACGTGATAGTAAGCGTCTGAAAGATCGATGGAGGTGGTGACGGCTCCACGCGGAAGTAGAGTCCGTACCTGGGCTATTGTAAGCATGCGAAATTTGTCGCATTTTATGTAGAGATTTAGACGCGACACATCCAGGATCACTCTTTGCTGATCTGAGTCTTTTTTGGGAACTGTGAATAACCTGCCTTGAAATTTTAGGTGCCTTACTTTCTTTATTGCTCGTTTGTTGAGCAATTCTGCCACATAATCCCGTAGGATTGATGAGGGTGGTTGGTAAAACTTGTTCGGAGGAGGAGGTTCCTTGATCCAACTCCAACCCAGGCCTTTGGACACTATACTGTGTGCCCAAGGGCTGAAGGTCCATTGGTCCCTGAACCAATAGAGGCGACCGCCTACCTGTGTTTTCTCAGTGGGAGGGAGTGGGTTTGTTCCCTCTACCACGTCCAGGTTTTCCCCTTGGGGTGGTGTTCGCCTTCCCTCTGTGAAAGGACCTGCCTCTTCCCCCCCTTGCGATTCTGTTAAGGCCGTGAAAGTAACCCCGGCCCTCGTAGGTGGGATTGTAAGCTGGCGAAGTAACATACGAGGGCGCAGCAAGGGAATGAGCTGGTTGGACCAGCACATATTGTTGGGGGAGAGCTTTTGAGGTGGAGGACTGTGTCGCTGCCGAGACTGGGACGGCTTGAACTACCGTCTGCTGGTGGGGCCTTTTATGTCTCCTAAAACGCTTGCCTCCCTTCGTCTGGGGACCGCCAGATTCAGGGGTCTTGCGTTTATAGGTGGGGATGCCCCAACGAGAGCGCAGACTCTGGTTGGCCCTTGTAGCCTCTGACATAACATTCGTAACCTCTTCTTCTGGGAAGAGGTTAGGTC
>NC_089759.1:85000-87500 GCF_040412425.1 Macrobrachium rosenbergii
TCTCTCCCTCCTACAAGGATGAGAGTGGTATGACATTTGAGATGACCTGTTTTAATTGATTGACGTGTTCATGTTTTGACAGATGAGTTATTTTCTGTAATTGGGGGTTTATGATTTTGGAGCATTATTTCCTTAGAAGATTTTCTGATAGTTATGTGAAACATTGGATTTCATTCTTCGTAATTTTTAAGAAGTTATTTTTCGTTGATTTTGTCAATAAAGGGTTTTAGTTTTATACTTAGTATCTCATTCCAGTAGTCCTCAGATTTTAGTTAGGGGAAGATATAACTTATGATGCCCGCTCACGTTACTGCTATCACACAATGTCTCGGGATAAGCGAGATTAAACCTCTGTTCATAAAACAGAGACTTAAATCAAGTATAGGCTCAGAAATGGCCGTTACAGTTTTTGGAGGCAGCGGTGTGCGAAAGGTAGCGTAAAAGGTAGCGTATAAGGTAGTTAGGGCAGTTAGAAGGTGTTAAATAATTAGGCATGTATACGTTTCCGAAGAGAAATAAATTAGGGTTGGCATCTCAGGATAGGATTTTGTGGGAGTCAGCAGTTGCTGGGGGCGAGCTGCGAGCTTCTCTCTCGCTAGCTAGTGTTTTGTGGAGAGTGTTTTGGGTAGGGGGTAAAAACAGTGATATTGTGCAATAATTGCGATATTAAGACCGCTATGCGTGTGTTAAAACACGTGAAGACGCGCGAGTGTTTTTTGTTTCTCTCTCTTCGCTTGATGGAAATTCGCGCGCTGCTAACGTAAGTGTTGTGATGTTATTTTTTTTGGTTGTGTTAGTGTGAAATTGTCCTTTTCGTTGTGTTGTAACTGGTGATAGGGACAACTGTGTGTTTTTTGTCGTTGAGTTTTGACTAATGTTTCGGTTGCAACGAGTGTGTTACGTCATCACCACGGTGACATGGTAATTGCGTCACGAGTTTGGGCGGAGCGTCGTACTTGCTTTGCCACGCCTAGTGAAGCGCTGAGCGTATTGTGGTGTGTTGTATTTTTTTTTTTTTTTTGTAGCAATCTGCGGTACGCATTGGCGTGTATTATGTAAGGGTGATATTTGGTTGTTGGGTTATTTCTGGGAACTTTAATATTTGGGTAGTATCCTACGTGATATTTATGAGTTGCGGGGTGCAAAACAGTTTTTGCACAAGTGTGTATGCACTTCTTGGTTTTTGTAGTCACACACGTATGTGCGTGTGGGTATGTGTTTGTGAGTATGTGGCAGAGCGCTTGCCTTTGCTTGAGTGGCACTTTCCGTTTGGACAAAGGGAAGTGTTGATCCAGCAGTTTTTGCCGTTGGAGACAGAGCGAGCCCCGAGGTTTGGTGTTAGCATTTTTTTTCCGTAAGCGTCCTCAGGCCTTCGATGCATTGTAAGAGGGTGGGAAACGAATTTCTCTTTCTCTCTCTCTGTGCCTGAGAAGCGCTTTCCCGTGTCTTTTTTGGCCTTTTATAGCTTGGCCTTGGGAGAAGTGAACTTGACCTTTTTTTTTTTTGACTGACTAAAGAGGGAGTCAGAGTGAATGATGAGAAAGTTAAAGCCATTGTGAGTTTTCCAGTTCCCAAAACCAGGAAACAGATTCGTTCGTTCCTAGGTATGTTGGGTTTCTTTCGCCGTTTTGTGCAGAATTTTTCTACAATAGCGTCTCCATTGACAGATTTGTTACGAGAAGACGTTAAGTTTGTTTGGGGTGATGGTCAACAATTAGCTTTTGAGAAGCTTAAGAACGCTTTGGTGAACCCACCAGTTTTGAAGTTTCCAGGTTTTAGTCAACCGTTCACCTTATTGACTGACGCGAGTCAGGAAGGTATAGGTGCGTGTTTGATGCAGAAATTTGAGGGGAAATTACACCCAATTGCTTTTTATAGCAGAAAGTTCAAAAAGCGTGGTAGTAACGAAAGGCTGATGTCAGTTGTGGACAAGGAGGCTTTCGCAGTCGTCTCTAGCCTTGTTCATTTTAAGATGTTGTTGTTGGGAAATAAAGTTGAGATTTTTACAGATCATCAACCGTTGTTAGAGCTTTTAATAAGCCAAATTTGTCGCCCAAGAGAGCACGTTGGTTCCTAACATTGAGAGATTTTGATGCAAACCTCAAATACATTGAAGGTAAGCATAATGTAGTTGCAGATGCATTGAGCAGATATTTTCCGATCGAGGATGAGGAAATACACACCGAATCCTGTGTGGGAGAAGAGAGTAAATATTTGGTGTCTAATGTCTCTGATATTAGTAGTTCTGAGAGATCGCATGTAGAGGACATACACGTTCCTACAGTGCAGACTTCGGGGAGAAATAGTGAGTCGGCAGTCTCGGGAGAGATTGTTATTCGTGATAGTGAGAGTAACGCAGTGTGTTATATTACGGTGAAAATGTCACTTTGGGACATAGGCTTGCTCGAACACAAGCAAGATGAAGATAAATTGTTGTCAGATGCTAAGGCATTTCTTAGGGAGTTTCACCGAAGAAAGGGTATAAGTTGCCTTTTTCTGG
>NC_089759.1:95000-100000 GCF_040412425.1 Macrobrachium rosenbergii
AAGGTCCTTTCAACTTGTACCCATACAAAGCTTCTGCTGGAGATATCTTAATTGTGTCATTCATCATAGTATTGATACTATATCGCACTTCATCCAAAGATCTGTCCCAATGTGTATCGGAACCACCCACCGTCATGCGCAAAGCTTCGATTACTTTCCGATTCGCCCTCTCACATAACCCATTTGCTTCAGTTCTATACGGGATTATAGATACTTTCTTTATTCTCAGCAAATTAGCAAGACCGTCTAAAGTCTTATTAATAAACTCCCTACCATTGTCTGTGATCAGACATTCAGGAACACCATATCTACAAATTATCCCCTTAAAGAACGCTATAGCAACTTCCTCAGCTGATTTGTACTTCAGTGGGAAAATCTCGACAAAGCGAGTCAACTCATCAACAACTACTAATAAATGTCTATAACCATAAGCGGACTCTGAGAAGTTACCCAGAATATCCATATGCACTCTGAAACGGCCTATGTGGTACGGGATATGAACCCAAACGACACGACACTGTCGTCGCTGGCTTATTCGCATTGCAAATAGCGCACTTCTTCACAAAGGCTTCTACTGCGGAAAACATATTTTTCCAAAAGAACTTTGACCTGACGTTTTCATACGTCTTGTCTACACCCAAATGAGGAGAACCAAATTTACAATGTACAATGTCTAGAACTTGTGGTACTACACTCTCTGGCACGATGATTTGTGTAATTTCACCCATGCTTCGAGTACTTCGCAAGTTATACTTAACTTTCCTCACCAATAAATTATTCTCCAACTCTAGACCAGAAAAAGGCAACTTATACCCTTTCTTTGGTGAAACTCCCCTAAGAAATGCCTTAGCATCTGACAACAATTTATCTTCATCTTGCTTTTGTTTGAGCAAGCCTATGTCCCAAGTGACATTTTCACCCGTAATATAACACACAGCGTTACTCTCACTATCACGAACAACAATCTCTCCCGAGACTGCCGACTCACTATTTCTCCCCGAAGTATACACTGTAGAAACGTGTATGTCCTCTATATGCGATATCTCAGAACTACTCGTATCAGAGACATTAGACACCAAATATTTACTCTCCTCTCTCACACAGGATTCGGTTTGTACTCCCTCATCCTCGACCGGAAAATGTCTGCTCAATGCATCTGCAACTACATTATGCTTACCTTCAATGTATTTGAGGTTTGCATCAAAATCTCTCAATGTTAGGAACCAACGTGCTCTCTTGGGCGACAAATTTGGCTTATTAAAAAGCTCTAACAACGGTTGATGATCTGTAAAAATCTCAACTTTATTTCCCAACAACAACATCTTAAAATGAACAAGGCTAGAGACGACTGCGAAAGCCTCCTTGTCCACAACTGACATCAGCCTTTCGTTACTACCACGCGTTTTGAACTTTCTGCTATAAAAAGCAATTGGGTGTAATTTCCCCTCAAATTTCTGCATCAAACACGCACCTATACCTTCCTGACTCGCGTCAGTCACTAAGGTGAACGGTTGACTAAAATCTGGAAACTTCAAAACTGGTGGGTTCACCAAAGCGTTTTTAAGCTTCTCAAAAGCTAATTGTTGACTATCACCCCAAACAAACTTAACGTCTTCTCGTAACAAATCTGTCAATGGAGACGCTATTGTAGAAAAATTCCGCACAAAACGGCGAAAGAAACCCGACATACCTAGGAACGAACGAATCTGTTTCCTGGTTTTGGGAACTGGAAAATTCACAATGGCTTTAACTTTCTCATCATTCACTCTGACTCCTCTTTAGAGATAACATGTCCTAAATAGACAATTTTTCTCTTCAGAAACTCACATTTGGCCAATTTGACCTTTAATCCAGCGAACTGTAATCGCTTGAGGACTTCTTTTAACACCTTAGATGTTCTTCAATTGTATCTGTGCATATGAGAATGTCATCCATGTACACAAACACCGACTTTCCTAACAAGCCATGAAGTACTGTGTTAACCAGTCTAGTAAATGTTATTGGGGACCCTTGTAATCCAAAAGGCATCCTATTAAACTCGTAATGTCCCTTTGGTACCGAAAATGCTGTATATTTACGGCTACTCTCACAAAAGGGAACCTGTAAAAACCCTTGCATAAGATCTATAGATGAATATATATTCTTGCCACCGATCTCAACAAACAAATCAGGCAAACAAGCTACAGGATATCTATCTGGGCATGTTTTTCATTCAATTTACGAAAATCTACACAAACTCTGATACTACCGTCTTTCTTAGGAACTGCAAGCAAAGGAAAATTAAACGGAGAATTGGACGGCCTGATAATGCCTTCCGACTCCCACCTCTGAACTTCTTTTTCTACTTCTTCTCTGATCTTAAAAGGAATTCGATATGCTGGAATATATATGGGATTTGTACCCTTTTCTAGGCGGATTGAATGTTCTAAAACATCTGTAACTCCTAATTTATCTCCCTTCAAAGCAATGATATCTAGATATTCTTTCAACACTTTCTCTACTTTATCTGAATACTCAGGATAATCAACTTTAGCCAAGTGTTCATGCAGAACCTGACTTTGGAACTGTTGCTCCTCGTTAGGAAACATATTCCCGTCTCCACAAAAACTCACTAATTTATGCTCTTCATTAAACTCTTCAAAATCAATTACATAAGTACCCTTATGATATTTTTTCACTGAGTCTTGATAGCTAACTAATTCTACTGAAGTCACGCCTGCGACTGAAACTTCATTCACTGACACTGTACTCACAACGTCTTTGAATTTCTCGGTTCCCTCAACAACGCACACTTGAGAAGGAAACTTTTTCTCTTTCAGCGACACTTTAACCAATGTAGGAACTCATGGTTGCAATTCAATATCTTCCAACAAAAATCCTTTGAAAGATCTTTGCGGAATATCTTCACTCTCTAATGAATGTGTTACACATGTCTCAGACTGTGTCTTAGGTTTCTCTCAAGTTTTTTCCTGTGTATATATGGAACAAAACAACCTGACTCACCTATTGTAATCCCCTGAACTCCCGTAAGAATGTTGATGTTATGTCGCATGCAAGAAGGGTGTCCTAGCAAAACCATTTCACCTAAGGCTAATCCTTCTATGACCAAAAATGATTCTACTATTGTCTTTCCGCTGATACAAAGCGTAAGAAATGACGAACCTAAAATATTCAGTTTCCTCGCTTGTACATCACACACTGTCTCACTAGAAGAGACTAATTTGCACTCTGGAAACTTCGAGTGAAAAAGGTCAGCATTTACTAAGTTAACTGAGCTGCCAGAATCAATGAAAATAGAAATTTCACTGCCATTAGAGAATCCACATACAATCGGCCTAGGTTCTAGTGACTCTAAGACCTGATTGCTCATTATCCTGTGTCCGTTTTCGAACTTATCTTGTGAAAATTCTGCTGTTCCTTTGTGTATCTAGAACTTGCATCATGTGGAATTCTCCTGTCATATCTAGAAAAACCTCACCGTGACTTCCCTGAATAATCTCTATTCTTTGTGGCTGGGCAAAATCTCCATCCATGATCTGAAGATTTGCAAACTGAACAATATCTCACTCTGCAATTTGATTTACTATGCCCTAGTTTATCACAATTAAAACAACGTATCGTTGTGACTGATCTCTCTGGAATTTTCTTCAATTCTATTCGTGCACGTCTTCGCTGTTGCATCATTTCCCGAATGCGAGGGACTAGCATTATTCTGTGGTTTGGAAACCGCAGCCGACATCTTTGCACCTCCCTGTACAAAACTACTGTCCAGTGTCGGGCATTTTGATAGATTTTTATTAATCTGTGCAAACAAAGAGGATTCATCTGTATCCTGATCAATTCTCTTATCAAAACTATCTACAATTACATCTGGGACCGACGTTAAAAGGCAAGCAAAGTGTAACAATCTTTCAAAATTATCTAAGGAGATATTATTTCCAGTTACCCATGGAGAGCCTGTTATAGATTTCTTTAACTCACCTACTGCATCAAATAAATTCGCACTGTATGTGACTAGTGAATCATTGCCTTTCTTTATTTTGAGAAACTCTCGCAAATTCCGAACTGCACATTCACGTTGAACTCCGCCATAAGTAGCTCGTAGAAATTTCTGCAGTTCATTCCAAGTTTTACACCTTCTGAACCCGAAACTGCGTGCCCGTTTCCCAATATCTCCTTTATCTAAATCCAGAAATGATTTAGCCTCTGTTAAAGCTTCAGCGCCATTCGTAATTTTCTTGGAATTCAGATAATTGTTCACTGACTCAATGAAAGTTTCTATATTTTGGGTTGGCTTCCTGTCAACTAACCCTTTAAAATTAGTAATTCCCGCGCTAACGCTCGTCACTTTATGCACCACAACTGATTGGGATGTGCTTGCTGCATTGTCCGGCATTTTGTGAGTGATTATACGCCCTGAGCGTAACAACATAAAAAAGAAACCAAAAAGAACACTAGAGAAAGGCAAAAGTTACCCCCTCTAAAAGAAGAACAGAAAACGGAGTTCTGCGCAACTTACGAGTATTTGAACAGAAAACGGAGCACCTATCTCTCAACTTGCTAACCTGTGACGTCACCATCTCGAAGACGGAGCAGAGGAAAACACCAGCGTGATTTTTGTTGAATCACCACTTTGCATAATTAACTCACAATCGCCACTATTCACACTTATTTGGGTATTTTGTTAACCTCAAAATTGCTCTAGAGATCATCCAGATCTATTTCACAACTCCCCACTCCCAATACTCGAATAGAGACGGAAAAAAAAAGACCCCGTATTTCCCACGTAATCACGACACCCTATGAAACTCGGTCTCTTAAGACTGAGTGGTCACACATCACGCTCACGGCCCAGTCGCCTTGGGTATCAACGTTACCAATTAGTCTATTAGTAATCTCCCTCTTTCGCTACCATTAAAGACATGGGACACCGCTCGCTGCCACCATTAAAATCATGGGACACCGCTCGCTGCCACCATTAAAATCTGTTACAAGGAACA
>NC_089759.1:105000-107500 GCF_040412425.1 Macrobrachium rosenbergii
CAATTTTTCATAAAGATTTCCAACCCAAAGAGACCAAACCTTGGGCCGGAGGTGCTGTACCCCGAAAGGATGTCCCGCTCAGCAGTAATTATCCATATACCCCCTTTCATCATGAAAAGCAGCTTTACGGAACGACATACTCGTAGGATACCCATAAGGCAACCTTATACCCGACAGTATCTAAGATCTCGTTTCATTCCAATATTTACTATCCATGGAGTCGAATCCTATCGAATTTCAGTGCAACGTTGTCATCGAAAGTCATAATCAGAATTAATATGGAACTGATAGTGTATATGTTCAGTGGCAATGGGTCCCATCGATGTCAGAGAAACCGACTTTGATTGATACCTATTAATGCTTTTGTGTGTGTGTAAGTGACACTTGTTCTTACATAAGCATAAATTTAGCTTCATTATTTAAAAACTATGAATCCATACACATTGTGTTCTGATAGGTCTTCCAGGATCCCCGCTCTCATCTGAGGAGGAAACCTATGCCTTGAAACCTTACTTATTTACGAACTTGGGGTTTTTGAGAGGTTAACACACTCTAAACAAAACTGTACATGAGTAGAAATGAATCTTTATTGGTTGTGGAAGATATCCTTTCGCCACAAAACAAGTAAATCAAATAAATACAAATTAATTAGTTCAGTTTATGTCAGGAATAGAGTTCTACACACTTCTTTCAAGCAGGTAACAAGACCACCTTATTATAAAAAGGGCCTTTAATTTTGTAGTGACTTGTCAGTTTTAATGTATAAATGTTTGTCAGGACACCATTGAACCCGGATGGTAGTAGATTACGATGTGTTCCAATCTTCATTCGCGAATATAACTGTGATATTGAAAGGAATATTTTGCAAATTCATTCTCTTGAAGTTCAGTGGAAAGTCAGTGGAGTTGAACAGCAGAAGTAAACACCTACCAATACGAACTTACAATTGACAGAGCTCGCCGACGTGTTCCGACTCAGTAGTCTGGAAAGAATTCTATAGAAAGTATTGTGTGGAAAGCAATTATTATTAAAGTATTGTTGCAGGAAAAGGATTTCTTCATGAAAAAGGGCCCAACTAGAAGTGAGAGTTAAAGCACGGTGTATGATTTTGCCAATGCCTGTCATAGCATCACTTTTACCTTGGATAAGGAACAGGATTCTAAACTGGCCTTTTTAGATATTTTGATGTTCAAAGAAAATGACTGTTTCAATACTACTGTTTTTAGAAAAAGAACGTTGACTGGTCTTGGGTCAAATTTTTATAGCTCCTGCTTTTTTAATTTCAGACTTAACTCTGTCCACACGACAGAGTTAAGTTTGAAATTCCAGAAAAAGCAGGAGCTATGAAAATTTGACCCAAGACCAGTAGACGTTCTTTTTCTAAAAACAATAGTATTGAAATAAGTCATTGAATTTGAAAAAAAAATATCTGAAAGGCCAGTTTAAATCCTGTTTCCTCAAATAAAAATGATGCTAAATAGACAGGCATTGGCAAAATCAAGAAATCGGTCGGAATCGGATTCACGTTTAAAAAGAGCAAACGTATCATCTACGTATCGAGAGTAAAAAAGTTAGGGCGGTAGGTCAAGGGGCATTCTTCAAGGATGTGCTCCTCCAGGGAGCACATAAAAATGTTCGCAAAGGTTGGTCCTAGTGGACTTCCCATAGCCATGCCTTCTATTTGTTTAAACAGTTTTCCATTAAATACAAAGGCCGTGTCCATCACTGCTAGTTCTGAGAGCGATTTAAAAAAGGGGCGATTAAAATTACAGTAAACCGAATCAGGATTAGGAAAGAGCTTTTCAAGGATAATAGTAATAGTTTCTTTAACTGGAACATTTGTAAATAGTGATTCTACGTCTAGACTTGTCATAAATAAATCGGGAGTCTTGTGTGTTTATGTGTTTGTGTGCGTGTGTTTGTTTTTTTGTGTGTGTAATGTGTTACCAAACTGCCCGTGACGAATATATACCTAGATAACCATTTGAAAGGTGAAAATTAAAGACCAAGTACTTTCGTGTATCTCGAACACTTCTTTGGGGTAAAATGTACTCCAAAGCACCCCTCAAGAAGTGTACATGATACGCGAAAGCGCTTGGTACCTGGTCTGAAATTTTCACCTTTCAAATGGTTATCTACGTATATATTTGTCACATGCAGTTTGATAACTTATGACATACACACACACTTATACTCATATATATGTATGTATGTAAAATATATATATATATATATATATATATATATATATATATATATATATATATATATATATATATATATATATATATTAACTTTATCACATACACAATTGCTCTGTGCATTAGTAGAATTAATAACAGGACCTCATTCAAACTGGATGGTATCTAGTGGGAATATTTATTCAGAAAAAGTTACAAGCTTTCTAGGACAAACCGATCTTATTATCAAGTATCCGTCTGGTCATTGTACGGATACTTGATAATGAGGACTGTTTTTCGTAGAAAGCTTGTAACTTTTT
>NC_089759.1:109156-159156 GCF_040412425.1 Macrobrachium rosenbergii
TGGTCCAAGGTTTCAGAGAAAGCACAGTGGGAGTAGGGTGCATATTCCCAGCAGAGCTCCAACAGAGAGAAGTCGCCTTCTTCTCCAAGCAGATTCCATGCCCTGGGAAGTACACCAAAATACTGTAGTTCAAGATTTCCCTGTATGACTCCTCTGATGTAGACCAAGAATCATATTGAGCATGGAGCAGACATTGCCGATGAGCTTTCCCTCCTGAAGCTGGAAGACCCAATAAGAAGCATGGAGATCAGGATATTAATGACATGAAGTAGTTAATGAAGAAGTTTCTGCTACTGTTCTTGATGCGTGGCAGATGTTAAAAATGCAAAGCATAAGACAAAGGTCCATTGGAAGAATGAGAGGTTGAAAAAGCAATGTTTAGTATAGCATTACCTGTAACATAGTAAGACAAAGCCCTAAAAACTCTAATAGCTGGAACTGACAGCATTTAGAATAACTAGGAAACTAGGAACTTAATGAAGCTGCCTAGAGAGGTGCATGGTCAGGAAGTACCTCCATCTCAACTCCAGAAGAGAAAAACTAACCACTGCCTCTGAAAACATTGGTTGTTGAACCTCTTGCCAACTTTAGGATAGATCCTCAGTCCACACCAGACAAACCTCACCCTAGCACAAGATGGTTGTGGCGTCCGCACGAACATCTGAATCATGTGGAAACTTGGAAAACTTCAGCACCCAAGATCATTCCTCCTAAGAAACCAAGATACTTAATAAGTATCTCTCCTCCAATCATAAAATGAGAGATATAAGGTTTCATAACCAACTAATATTGCTGAAAACGCCCGCCAAATCAGTCAGAAGGCCTGTAAGTGGAAATTAAATATTGGTAACTTTTGTTCCAAGTGACTAATATTCTTAAATTCAGATTTATTAGTTCTTAAAGAACAACTCTAGGAAGAGCTACATTCTTCCCTGCTTCACTCCAAAGAAGACTCTTTCATATTCTGAGTAAAAAGGAATAAACAATAATGACATCAACATCTAGTTGGATGAAGATGGTTGGTTTGTCTGATAACATTGCTACTTATGTAAAAGGACAACTTCCTTCCTCTATTTGACATACATACTGCTTGAAGTTCCTCTGATTGCTAAAAATTTGGGAGTATATGTGTAACAGACCTTCCATCAATACCAGTTAAACTCAAGAAATTCTAGATCTCCCATGATCATGCCTCAGACCTACACTGAGGCACCTTCTTCCAATGAGAGCTTAAACTAACAATGAATCTGATAAGAGACCACCTGTTGACCCATGTTCAGGTAACAGGAAAGCTTGATTCTTGTCATGTCAGAAACTTCTCAAATTCATATGACCGCGATGAGAAGACCTCTGCTTCACCAAAAAGAACTCATTAGTATTGACAACCTCTTAGAAGTGATCAGTGGCAATAAACACCGTAAATAAAGGCGAAACTTCTCCGCATGAGAACCCTGAAAAGTGAGGATAATTTTACCACCAAAATGAAAGAATCTGCGCAGGGACTAGTCCTTCCCCAATACTACCCCTATATTTGGAAAGAGACCTTAGATTACAAAGTAGTTCTCTTTCTCCAAATATGGTGGCAAAAAGGAAATATCTTATGAGAGGCTCCCTTTACACGAACTGCATTAAAGCCTTGAGCATAGACAAGCCACAGCTCAAATGAAAGTTCTATTTCCACAAAATCATACATTAACCTCTCCTTACAGAAAGCAATTAAACTCTTCAACAAGAAAATTGCTTCCACTTATAACACTGTTTATATATCAGGCACCTGATTCACCAATCAACAGAAGAACAAGTAATTGCCCTCCTGCCACAGAAAAGGCAGGATAAGTCTCGGCTACCGAACATATGCCAGAGAGACCGAGGCAAAGACTACCATGCTAGGTGGTGGAAGAGCAGCAGTTGATTTTACTGAACTAACTCCTGATAAGCTCCACTAAGGGTTAAAAAATAACCCTCTTTAACCAGCGCCAACAAAAGCACTCGTTCCGGCTCAAAAGGAAGACAATTCGGTTGTAAACCTGTCAAGACTACTAACGGCCACCTCCTGTTACTTAAATGGAAGCCAAAAACAACAGCGCATGCTGAGCTTCTCTACAGGCAGGCGAAGTTGAGGAGGAGACATGCGCAAGCCATGGGAGCACCCACGATAAGTGCACAATTGGTAGACATGCAAGCGAAAGGCATGCAAGTGATAAGCACACAGGCAATAGGCACACGTGTATGAGCGCAAACTAAAGGCACTCAGGCGATATGAGATCAAGTCATAAATGTGCAAGCCATAGGTGCACAAGACACATGAACGCAACAAGTCATAAGCGTGCATGCATGAGGCATACAAGCCATACACACATGTGATAAGAGCACAATAGGCATACAAGCCATAGACGCACAAGCTACAGGTGCATAAGCCACAGGCGTGTAAACGATAGGCGTACAAGCCATAGGCGCGCAAGTGAGAGCGTACAGAAAAGCGAAAAAACATGCACATGTAATAGGCGCACATGCGATCAGCGTACAACCCATAGACATACAGATAAGTGAAAAACGCACATGACCAAGAATGCCACATTGCGGCAAACTGCGAAAATTTGCGCTAAAAAACTGGGCAAAAACTGCGAGGCGCATGATCTGAAAAAATCCACAATAGTACACAGGAAAACCAGACAGTCTAGGCTTCTCACTAGAACCTAACTGATTCTTATACTAGCCTTAAAACACAAACGATCCTTAGCTACAGGGGATTGAAGCAAAAGGTAACTTTCCTCAACAAGGCAGCTAAAATGCTACCAAAAAGAGACAAAGCATCACTGCTACCCAGCTGATCCGATACAGCTAACTGAAAGGGAAAATTGTCGTGGAGACTCCTCTTATTCTTACCCCAGTGATCCTATCAGAGAATGAATATATATATATATATATATATATATATATATATATATATATATATATATATATATATATATATATATATATATATATATATATATATATACCCAAGTGATCCTATCAGAGAATGAATTCTGGTGCTATAATGTGTGTGTGTGTGTGTGTGTGTGTATATATATATATATATATATATATATATATATATATATATATATATATATATATATATATATATATATATATATATATATATATATATATATATATATATAATATAAATATATAATATATAATACATATATATATATGTAATATATACATAATATATATAACATATATACATATATATATATAATATCGACGGGGTAACGAGGGAAAGCACAGAGCATTTTCATGATTTATTGCGCCGACGTTTCACAAACCATCTTGGTCGCATTTTCAAGGCTGTAAAAATTTGAACACCATATTACTCGTAATAACTCTTAGAATATTTTGACAAAGTATATAGATTTATTACATTGACGTCCCCAGTAAAAGTAAAATATAGCAGAATAGTGAAATTTAAAAAACCCACATCAGAATACAAAGAGATATAGGAAAAAACTCAAGAACGTAAAAAACTTTAAAAATATGTAAAAAAAAAAGACGTAAAATAATCTTGACATCACTGGTTACATCAATATATTTAAAGTGCACTTCGTCTTTCGTTTCTCAGTCTCTAAAGGTTCTTCTGTTTAGTTTCTCTTTGAAACTGCCGGCTGGGTGGGTGTTTTACTCCGTACTGTTTTTGCGTTTTTATGTTTCTTCTTTTAGCTATTAATTTTATTTTGACTTTTTTTTTACTGCTGGTTTTTTACTAATTTTATTTTGTCTCACTTTAAATATATTGATGTAACCAGTGATGTCAAGATTATTTTACGTCTTTTTTTACATATTCTTTAAGTTTTTTTTAGTTTTTTAAGTTTTTTACGTTCTTGAATTTTTTCCTATATCTCTTTGTATTCTGATGTGGTTTTTTTTAAATTTCACTATTCTGCTATATTTAACTTTTACTGGGGATGTCAATGTAATAAATCTATATATTTTATCAAAATATTCTAAGAGTTACTACAAGTAATATGGTGTTCAAATTTTTACAGCCTTGAAAATGCAACCAAGATGGTTTGTGAAACGTCAGCACAATAAATCATGTAAATGCTCTGTGCTTTCCCTAGTTACCCTGACGATGTGGTTTGAGCAGTGGCTCCATTTGTGAATATATATATATATATATATATATATATATATATATATATATATATATATATATATATATATATATATATATATACATACATACATACATACATACATACATACATACATACATACATACATTGTCAGGTTTTAAGACTGTTTGAAATGGAACAGCCTTGTTTAGTCTGTTTCATTGTTTTCCTGCCCTTCTATTTGTATTTGTGGTGAAGCGAGGCGACTTTTGTGGTTTGACTTTTTTCACCGTCAGTTGGGTTTAGCACAGCAGCAAGTCAAGGTCTCGACGGCAGCAGGTGTTGGTTACCTGGTGGCCACTGCAGGTCGAGGATGACAACGCCAGTTGGGTCTTTAGCAACAAGAAGTATTTGCTTGGAGTAGCAGGTTGTCGCTACCTGTTACGATCTGCTGCTTAAGGATGGATGATGGCTAAAACCTTGGTCATCGGTGGAGATTCCTCCACGTCAGCTGTGTGGCTGTTTGTTTCGACGTTCTTCTTGTTGAGCCATCAGTGGTTTGCGATGTCTTCATCAAGTCCGTCGGATAATTCGTCCTTTTGACAGCTGAAACTGGTGTTATAACTGTGTGTGAATGCTACGGCATTGTTTATGAGTATGTAATTATTGTTTATGCTGCCTTTGTGGCTATAATGGTTATTTTTATATGACGATGTTAAGCAGTTTGACAAATTATTTTGATGTCTCTGTTTTGTAGTGTGTTGAGCAAGAGTATGGCTCAGATTATTTTGATGTCACTGTTTCGTAGTGTGTTGAGCAAGAGTAGGGCTCAGGATATTTTGATGTCACTTTTTGTAGTGTTGAGCAAGTGTAAGGCTCAAGTTATTTTTGTTACACGACAGTTGACATTGTTTTGGTTATTTGGGCTGCTGCTGTATTGTTAATTTTATTATGATTTCTGCTAAACCCTGAACTCACCTGTAAATATGTACAAAATGTAGCATTAATAAACTAGTTTTAAGGTATGTTGGTGGTTTGTTTTGGTCCCTCCTCCTTGATTTCTCATTGGACTACCTGGTCACTTCAGTCCCAATCAAATTTTGTATAGAACCTGAGAGAAAGCGTAATGGACAGTTCATTACAACATACATACATACTATATATATATATATATATATATATATATATATATATATATATATATATATATATATATATATATATATATATATATATATATATATATATATATATATATATATATATATATATATATATATATATATATATATATATATATATATATATATATATATATATATATATATATATATATATATATATATATATATATATATATATATATATATATATATATATATATATATATATATATATATATATATATATATATATATATATATATATATATATATATATATATATATATATATATATATATATATATATATATATATATATATATATATATATATATATATATATATATATATATATATATATATATATATATATATATATATATATATATATATATATATATATATATATATATATATATATATATATATATATATATATATATATATATATATATATATATATATATATATATATATATATATATATATATATATATATATATATATATATATATATATATATATATATATATATATATATATATATATATATATATATATATATATATATATATATATATATATATATATATATATATATATATATATATACACACACACACACACACACACCCTCATGGCTTGGTGACAGGGAACCAGAACATGTCAGTAAGTGTTGCGGATCTTTGCCCGTTGTCGCCTTCCCCGGTTCGGTCTGGTATGGCACCAGGTCCGGAATTACTGGCGTAAGGAATTTGTACTCTAGTAGGAATAAAGTCTCAACTGCCTTACCGGGAAGGCGACAACGGGCAAAGATCCGCAACACTTAATGACATGTTCTGGTTCCCTGTCACTCCAAGCCATGAGGGAGTGAGACAGGACTTGCTAAGGACAAGCCAATAAAAAGCACGGCTGTTGACCCTTTCGCCAACATAGGAAACAAAAAAAAAACAAAAAAAAGAAGAAAAAAAAAAATTACGCCATCCTATCAAACCTAATGCCCTGAATTGATGGAAAGCTCATTTGAAGTAACAGATCAAAGAGGAGTAGCAGAGCATCTAACCAGTTACTAAATGGGAAAGCAGAAAAGACATGCATCCCTTTAACTCGTTCACAATCAATTACCGCACTTGTTCAATTACGATTCATACAGTTATCCAATTGTAACTTTTCCCTCAGCAAAACATATGAGGGTAATAAAACTAGAATAATGCCTATTACAGCACCTCTTACCTTACAGGATCATACTGAATGAATGTTAAAAAAAAAAAAAACCAACAGAAAAAACCAAGTGTATCTGCCGAACTCCTAATTCAGCTACAAAATGAAACCTTGAAAAATGTCAGAGCTACATGTCTTTGAACAAAAAAGTATAAACATTTTTTGCTTGTGTCGCATGGGTGACTGGCACTTTACTTACGGAAAACGTGACGCTGCACTGTCCTTCATTTTTTCGTATTTTCCTCGCTACAATTACAGCTTTTTGCACTTTAATAACTAGGTATTAACTGGGTGTGCTTTGGACAAAAAAAAAAAGGACTTTATTACAGTTAGTTTTTTTGGTAAATCTTTTTGGGGGGAAAAGTGCAAATTTTTCTCATACCTCGTAAATTTACTCATTATTTCACCTACATAATACTTATTTTGGGGGGATGTTTTTATGCCATTGTACAGAATAATTATTCAGCTGCAAAAAGAAACAAAACTGACAATCTACCTTGAAAATTGTAGGAGATATGCATCTCTGAACAAAAAAAGGTATAAATATTTTTACGCTTACTGCTTTAGTCACTGCCACTGCCCATAGACGTAACTGTTTATAGGAGTCATAAGTGAAAGGGTTAAATATCAGAATAAAGTGTTATAATAATACAGTACATAACAACAATATCAGATATAATATTTTCGAATATCTTATTGGTGCTTTTGAACAGCGTTACTCAGCCTATTACTTCCAAGCTTTCTAGGGCTTTTAAATACTTTTATATACACATAATTTTTGTGACCGATTTTAATTATTTTCATTCTTATGGTTTTCTTAAATGTGAAAGTACTGTGAAAAAATATATACAGTACCTTTTGAAGACTAAAACCCTTGGAAGAGGGAAATAAGGAGAAAAGTTTTGAGCTTTGTGATTTAGCCACTTACTTTTCATAACTATTATGGTAATTCCTGTTCTATTAAGATTTGTAACTAATGACATATTTGCAGAGGTTCTTGCAAGTTGCTGAATACAGTAACAAATTCAACAATACATGCAGACATTATAAACAAACAATAAAAAATGCAACATATGGACTGCATTGAGTGTGTCTGTACTTTATATAAAACAAAGCCTGTAGCTACCATTTTTTACTTACGTTTTGGTATCTGCAAATTACAGATCTAATGAATATTTCTTCCAAATCTGTGTGTACTAGACTTACTAAAGATCAGTTGAAGCAATACTGTTACACCGTCCAAAACAAATCACAAGCTACTTGAGCTTAGGATATCATATCAGTAAACCCCCCGTATTTGCGTTCTCACGATTCGCGGATTTCTCTATGGAACATATATGCACATTATTCACGGAAAATTCGCCCATTCGCTGTATCTTTCACAGAGAAATATTCACTAATTACTATATCTTCATCTCATTTTCATGACTAAATGCAATTTTCGTGATAAAACTATTAAAATACTCAGGTACCCAGGTGGTGCTCGAGTTACGATAATTCGATTTTGCAATGGGGTAAGCAATTAATACCAATACAACAATATTTATAAAATATTTTTGAATTTCACACAGGTGCAGGCAGCAGATTACAATCAGGCAGCGGGAGAGACCAAATTACAATAGGCCAGCTTCTTTTCCTCCATCTCTTTATCCCATCTTCTAGTTAAAAAAGTAACAGAGAATGATAAAAGTATTGTTGGTAACGTTATACTCTTGCGTAAATGCATACAGCCATAACAACCAAACGAGAAACTGTTGTTCTGCTTATAACCGAATCGGGTAACAACTGATGTTTTGCTTGTATTTCAACCATTGTACAGTAGTAGATAATTAACGTAGTTATATTACAAATGACGTTAAGTAGAATAGGACAGATATATTTTTACATTATACCTTTATTCACTATGGATAAAAGATCGGCAAGGAAATATACTGTGCTGCTAAATTTAAGCTGCAAAGTGTAGCTGAGAAAACAATGTTCAAGCTGCTAATGACAATAAATTATCATGCATCAGCAACATGGATGAAACTCAAACGTATATAAAATTAGAGAGAAAGTATTTTATTCAAACTACTGGGCATGAAAGAACACATATTACTGCTGTTTTCACACAGATAAAAGATAAATACATACAGCTCGTATTATGATGAAATCAAGTGAAAATAGCAAATGGGATCTTGATTATTTTACACAAAACAATCATGCCCCTGAATGGCCAATGTCATGTATTAACGAAAAAAATAGCTAAATTAATTTCACAATGAGACATATTCAAGTTATATTTTTACTTAAAACACTTCATATAACAAAAAATAACCTTGGCCCATATAAATAAAGTATCTAGAGATTCATTTATGCTAACTAGAAGCAAGAAAAGTACTCTGAACTGAGTTAAATATAGCGAAATAAACTTACCGTGTAAATTTCCTAACCAAAACATTGATCGCTATGGTAGCAGTTTATAATACAAAGCAATATAAGAATCTATACAATATTATTGGATACAGTGAAGTACAGCATAACACTTTAAAAGGTCCATGGAAAAGATACATATTTGTTATGTTGATGTTTGTATAATATATTCATACAGTATAATGTAGGCTAGGCTACTGTATACTGTGTGTATACAACATACCATAGTGTAGGCTAAGTTTTTAATTCAGTTTCTCTTTGTATTGAATTATCTTAAGTCACTCTGCATGAACCTCCAGAATTAGCTGATATTAATAATTACTCTACCATATGCATAGAGAATACTTTATAGTGTAGGCTAGGCTACCATATGTGTATACATGATACTGAATACCCTAGTGGAGGCTAGGCTATATTTGAGATATGTTTTTTCCAACAAAAGATGGGCTTTTTGGAACCTAATCCCACCGTAAGTAGGATAATACATGGTATAAACATTTTTTGAGTTTTTTCTGTGTTTGAGCTATCAAAATAGGCCGTTCTAGGTGTTTTTTGAAAGGTTTTAAGTATTCGCAGGGGGGGGTGGTACGCATCCCCCGCGAATACAGGGGTTTATATACCATATCTAAAAACAAAAGAGTATCATATTTACAAATATAAACACCTTAATCACATTTTACAACACAATACCAAATATATTAACTTTATCAAAACTTGGAGTAAAGTAAAATACAGTGCAAGAAAGAAAACAGGTTTTTTCGTAGGAAAAACCTATTTTTGGTAGTTGCTGTTGAGTTCTCAAGGAGTTACCTTCCATGGTCTACCAGAGCTCCATGGTGACCAAACTAATATCAAAGAATTCTCTTCTAGTTGGTCTTTTTGGCCAGGTATTGTGTCGTAATGATAAACATTATAACGTGATCGAGTATATAATGGACTCAGAGATAAGAGGGCACTTCCCATATCTTCAGCGAAGATGAACACAGTTTTTCCAACGTCAATTAACCTGCAAGAAAGAGAAGTGACTATTGCATATGCGTATCCGCCCTCTTGTTTACAACCGAGCCATTAAAGACCAAGGAGCCATTACTCTCTGTTAGATGTAGGATATTGTAGTCCCGTTGTCTCCTCTTCTGGAGGTTTGAGTTTTTTGAGAGACAAAAAGACAGCCATCAGCTCCAGGAAATTGATGTAAGTATTCCTCAGAGTAGCTGATCACCTCCTACTACCTGACGATCCTCCCAAACTGTCAACGAGGCATCTGTGTGTATTGTCACTCATACAGACGGAGGAGTCAGGGTGACCTGTTTCACCAGAGATTCCTTCCAGATCCAAGGCCGAAGTATCTCCTGAACTTTTTTAATCTTTTGATGCACACTGTGGCGTCTCGCCAAGGATTACCAGTATCATCAGGGGTGAGTACTGGAGCCCCTATTATGTTTTGGTCTGAAGTTCCGTATTCCAAACTGACTCTTTTGTTGTTTCTAGTCGGAATTCTAAAATCAGACCTTGTTTGGGCAGCAATTGTATCCACACTCACTTTCCAGCTGCAGGATGTAGTACTTTTACTCGTACACTTTGGGGGTGTACAAGACCGACTTACTTTCCTTTTCGGAACCATGCTTCATGTCCCTTATATATTGCTGTTCTGTGGTAAGGGCATCTTTGAAGGTACTCAGTTTCCTTATGGAACTGATCAAATGCCACAAACTGCGTATCCCCTTTGGGGGAGCTTACACAATCTAACCGAGCTTCAGCAACTGAACTGTAACTGCCTGTTAATCAAAGGGCAGATGTCTTGGGTAAGTTATAATACCCCTCCGAAAATGTAGTAATTTCAGTCAGAGTTAGGTGGATCCTAGTATCCCTTTTGGGGGAAAGGTCCTATTCAGCAACAATAACTGCTTGGGGAACAAAATTCCTTCTGGAAGATTTCTCCCATGGATAGCTAAAATTTGTGTCCCTGAGCCTTCTGGGTTCAGCAGGGCCATTTCAATGACAATGTGCACTTCATATTCTTTAGTAAGAATGTCCGCGGGGTTAAACCTGGGAGGTACTGGGGACTGATGTTACTGGGTTTTGGCCTAAACATTGATGTTGTTCCGAGAAAGGATTAAATATCTGCTGCTGGAGTTCTGCAAGAAAGATATAATCTCCCTCTTCCTCACCCCTACCGAACCCTAGGATCCATCGAGACAGCTTAAAAGGGGCTGTTTCATCCTTAAAACTTGCTGCCAGGAGCATACTACAATTCTCGCCCACATCTGGCGACCAAGCAAATTTCCATTGTTTTTTACTAGGACTGTACTCATGGAAAGGTGGTATGGCAAAAAGTGAACCGAGCAATTTGCTACGGAACACTTGAACTGAGGATCCTGCCTAATGGCGGCCCTGTAGTGATATAAAACAAGTTGTTATTAGAAGCTAGTTAGTATTAATTGTTTTTAAGTGAGGGACGCTTCTGTAATTCCTCATATAGTTTCCATATTACAGGTTAACTTGATTACAAGTGTGCAGTTGTAATACATTTAATTAAATATCTATGTTAACTTAAACCCTCTAAGGTTTAGGTTAGTTTTCATACCTGTATATGGCTGTATCACTTAACACAATGTTAATCCTTTTGCAATGGCTTAGTGAAATTTTTAATTATAATTGTCATGCCATTCAGACTAACTACTATGAACTAACTTATTAAACTAACCCAAGCTACTGTTTTATATAGTTTAGGTTACTGCTCCTATTATAATCTACATTAAGCTAAAAATAGAGGACCTCTCAGAGGGTTCTTGCTTAACCTACTCTAGGCCACTGCCTATTCTAGACTTATTTAAAACTTAAGAATATAAACTATACTGAAAATAACCCTCTTATAATCTGGTTTTCTATTTTATGTGGCAGAGACTACCCTTTTTATCTGATATTCGGCTATCGCTGTTCTAGGATAATAGTAGATTCTTTAAAAAGGGGTTCCTACTTAATCTGTTTAGGCTACTGCCTGTTCTAGGTTTACGTCACCTTTAAGGATTATAGGCTACATAAGACCCTACTAGTATGCAGCCTTACAGATAGGCTACTGAGTCATAAAAAACTAGGTTATTTTATTGAGCATAGGATACTGTTTATATATAATCCTAGGCTTATTTGTTCTTTCTTAACCTAACCTAGTATAGGGTATTGCCTAATCCAGATTATTATAGATCACTCTTAAATGTATAGGCTATATAAAAGCAGAAAAAAAAGTTAAGTGTACCTTAGTTTTACCAGACCACTGAGCTGATTAACAGCTCTCCTAGGTTCTGGCCCAAAGGATTAGACTTATTTTACGTGGCTAAGAACCAATTGGTTACTTAGCAACGTTGGTTAGCAACGGGACCTACAGCTTATTGTGGAATCCGAACCATATTATAGCGAGAAATGAATTTCTATCACCAGAAATAAATTCCTCTAACTCTTCATCATCCGGCCGGAGACTCGAACTCGGGCCTGGAGAGTGCCAGTCCAGAGCTCTACCGACTCGCCCAACCAAGAGCTATATAAAAGCAGAAAACTTACTAATATGTAACCCTATAGTTAGGCTACTATTTTTGCCTAACCCAGGTTGTTGTCTATATCCAATCCTAGGCTATTTGGTCTACTATATAAAAGGGTAACTCACTAATGTGTAACCCTATAGCCAGGCTATAACTTACTCTAATCTAGACTACTGCCTAATCCAGATTATTTAATTCACACTTCAGGATGTGGGTTACATAAAACACAATTACCTTCTTATGTAACCTTAAGGGTAGAACTACCATCTCATCCAGCACAGATTACTATTTCATCTAGTCCTAGGTTACATGGTCTGGCTAACAATTTAGTCCAAAAATGGGATGTTTCATAAAAAGTTATAATTTAAATTGATATATGGTAATGCCTAGGCTAGTCCGGGATTATTTAGCTCAAGCTTAAGTGCACAGATTTATATAAAAGTAAAAAATTATATTCATATGTAGCCTCATTGTTAGGCTATCAATTTATTTTGCCCAGACATTGTTATTATCTGATCCTAGGATGCTCGGTCTAAGCTAGGCCACCTAAGGATATGTAATCCTAAAACATAGGCTACAGACAACAGCCACTATTAATCTAGTCTAAATTATTCTCTTGTCTACATTATTCTCACTTACTACCTAGATTATTTTAGACATCATACAATCTGAAAGGATTTTCTATATTAACCCTTAAACGCCGAGCCTCTATTTACAAAAACGTCTCCCGTATGCCGGCGGCGTTCGGTGAGTTAGCGCCGAAGCGGAAAAAAGTTTTTTAAAAAAATCACAGCACGCTTCGTTTTCAAGATTAAGAATTCATTTTTGGCTCCTTTTTTTGTCACTGCCTGAAGTTTAGTATGCAACCATTAGAAATGAGAAAAAATATCATTATCATATATAAATATTGGAATATATGACAGCGAAAAAAAAAACTCATATAATAGTATACAAATCGCGCTGTAAGCACAACGGTTAAAGCTAACGAGTTAATTTTTTTTAGTTGTATTGTACACTAAATTGCAATGATTTTGGTATATAACAAATTGTAAAACGATCAAAGCAACACAGAGAAAATATTATCACAAAATGATGCATGAATTAAATAACAATACGGACGTAAAAAATGTTTTTTTCAAAAATTCACCATAAATCGAAATATTGTGCTAGAGACTTCCCGTTTTTTGAAAAATGAAGCTAATTGATTGAATATTACTAGACTGTAAGTGTTTTAGCTTACAATTGCAGTTTTCGACCATTTCAGTCGAGTTAAAGTTGACCGAAAGTCGAATTTTTTCTATTTATCGTGATTTATATGAAAATATTTCAAAAGTGATAAAAGATACAACCATGAGTTATTTTCTGTTGTATTGTACATGAAATTGCGCATATTTTCATATATAAAACTTTATGTAACGACTCATATAAAACGGTGCAAATATTACGACAACGAGACGAAAGAATTTCTGAGATGTTTGGCCGAGTTACCGCGCAGACGCAAGGAAAATGTTTTTTTTCAAAAATTCACCATATAAATCGAAATATTGTGCTAGAGACTTCCAATTTATTGCAAATTGAAGGTAAATGATTGAATATTACTAGAATGTAAGAGTTTTAGCTTACAATTGCATTTTTTTACCATTTCGGTCGAGTTAAAGTTGACCGAAGGTTGAAATTTTGGCAGTTATCGTGATTTATGTGAAAATATTTCAAAACTGATAAAAGCTACAACCATGAGCTATCTTCTGTTGTATTCTACATGAAATTGCGCACATTTTCATATATAAAACTTTATGTAACGTCTAATGTAAAATGATGCAAACACTACGACAACATGACGAAAGAATTTCTGAGATGTTCGGCCGAGTTACCGCACGCAGACGTAAGGAAAAAGTTTTCTTTTTCAGAAATTCACCATAAATCGAAATATTGTGCTAGAGACTTCCAGTTTGTTGCAAAATGAAGGTACATGATTGAATATTACTAGAATGTAAGAGTTTTAGCTTATAATTGCGTTTTTTGACCATTTCAGTCGAGTTAAAGTTGACCGAAGCTTGAAATTTTGGCAGTTATCGTGATTTATATGAAAATATTTCAAAACTGATAAAAGCTACAGCCATGAGTTATTTTCTGTTGTATTGTACATGAAATTGCACACATTTCCATATATAAAACTTTATGTAACGACTAATATAAAACAGTGCAAACATTACAACAACGTGACGAAAGAATTTCTGGCGCGGACGTAAGGAAAAAGTTTTTTTCAAAAATTCACCATAAATCGAAATATTGTGCTAGAGACTTCCAATTGGTTGCAAAATGAAGGTAAATGATTGAATATTACTAGAATGTAAGAGTTTTAGCTCACAATTGCGTTTTTTGACCATTTCAGTCGTGTCAAAGTTGACCGATGGTTGAAATTTTGGCAGTTATCGTGATTTATATGAAAATATTTCAAAACTGATAAAAGCTACAACCATGAGTTATTTCTGTTGTTTTGTACATGAAATTGCACACATTTTCATATATAAAACTTTATGTAACGGCTAATATACAACAGTGCAAAAATTACGACAAAATGACGAAAGAATTTCTGAAATTTTCGGCCGAGTTACCGCCCGGGCGTAAGAAAAAAGTTTTTTTCAAAAATTCACCATAAATCGAAATATTGTGCTAGAGACTTCCAATTTGTTGCAAAATGAAGGTACATGATTGCATATTACTAGAATGTAAGAGTTTTAGCTTACAATTGTGTTTTTCGACCATTTCGGTCGAGTCAAAGTTGACCGAAGGTTGAAATTTTTTGTAGTCGACGTACGGTACGTCCACTTGGCACCCAACAGACAATTTTAGTTGACGTATGATACGTCCAGTAGGCGTTTAAGGGTTACTGATAATTTGTGCATTTCTTTTAGTTGAAACATTTAGTTAGAATTTAAAACAATTTTCGCTTTATGAAACTAGGTAGCAATCAACGAGCCAGGTTCCAGCTTTTACAAACAAATTATCAATTCCAAAAGTTTAAAACTAAAACTTTTAACTGAAACTTGCTTTTAAGCACTTATCTTGCTATTTTTTGTTTCCATGATCCTCGATAATGAAATCAGAGAAAAAAGTAAATTTTTTTTTGGAGCGCTGGTAATGACATGTACCGTTCGCTGTAGACCACAGGGAGTTAATGGTTTCTTGGTCTTTGATAGCCTGGCTGTAAACAAGAGGGCGGATGTGCTTGAGCAATAGACACTTCTCTTCCTTGCAGGTTTTTGACATTGAAAAAACTGGGTTCAGCTTCGCTGAAAGTAGGGGAAAGTGCCCTCTTATCTTTCAGCCCATTTATATACTCCATCACGTGTTATAATGTTAATCATTACGACACAATACCTGGCCAAAAAGACCAACTAGAAGAGAATTCTTTGATATTAGTTTGGTCACCATGGAGCTCTGGTAGACCATGGAAGGTAACTCCTTGAGGACAAAACAAGCGACTACACTATCAAAAAGAGGATGTAAGCATATGGAAGTGTAATTTACATATAATAAAAAAATAAAGAGAACATTTACATGTAAATTCAGTGATTTTCACTAGAACATTCATGACAACATAGATATGCCACCATTTATACTGTAGTGAATATAACTAAATGTATTTATATGTATATATAATCACTTCATTTCTATATCACATGTAAATTTCACTTCTTTCAGTAATTGTATGACTTTCTGTCAGCCTGCTTGTCTGTTTACTCCTGCTTTTCTCTTGCAATGTGATTGTTATTTGACTCAGAGTTTTGATAAAGTTAATTTCATTTAAGAAAGGTGATTAACATAGTTGTGTATGTATATCAGTAAATGTAGTGCATTACATATTTTCCCATGGTTTCCACTAATGACATATGAAAGTCTAAACTCACGTAGCTAATATGTTTTGGACATTGTACAGATTTGTAAATCATACAAAATAACATATCAATAACAATGCCTTTCTAATATTTCCTTAACAAGCCCAGACCACACACAAGAAGATCTGGATTAAATTTTTCTTAGATTTTTAAAGTGGATATACCAAAATGCAGTACAAAACTGTAGCTACTAGCTCAGTATAAATTTAGCAGACAAGTGCACATACATACTCGCATGTAATCCAACCAGCATTTTTTTATATTTTAGTATTCCTACCTGTACTGATACATTCATTAATGATATAAACAACTTACAGGACCTTTCTCAAAACTCACAATGGAATAATGCTACATGACAAAGACAGGTAAGAAAGAGAAAGAGAGATTTCCAAACAATTGCTACACTGGTTCTGGGGGATGTGCAGCCTTTATTTTAAACTTTTCTCTGGTCTTGGCTACTTGAAGTATTTTGTTACATATCAGGAGGCCAGACCCACAACTGTCTATCAAGCGGCTATAGCTCATGCTTTTGGCTTGCGTAGGATGACATTGCTGACAATGTAAAATTTCTTTTAGTATTGCTTTACATTAGAATAATTTAAAATGTATATATATTAAAAAAACAGTAATATCTTGACTAATGAATGACTTGTTGTATTAGCAAGGTATGGGGTTGTTAGAGGTTGTCTTGGAACAAATTAATACAGACAAGAAAAGCATTTTTGCACTTATATACATTATATACTAACTCTTCAGATTATTTGGAGTGGCAGCATTTCTACTTTCCCCTTCCATTTGTCATACCCTTTTAAGGTATTAAAGTAGGCATTATGATTAGTGTCAACAATAGCAAGGACCTCATGGCCCTGAAGACAGCAGCCCATCATTATCCCCGATTTTACTTTCACTATCCCTATTAACTTCTCCATGTATATAGCTAACATGAGGCAAGTAACCTGAGTGCTAGGTCAGACTTAAGTTCTAAACCCACAGCCTGGCCCTAAGTCAAGGTCTACATGCATCTAAGATTGCTTTGAATGCTTTATCATTCTTCCTTGATAAATGTATTGTAATAAATGCATAATTTCATAATTCTTGTTTCTTTCTTTACATACTATTTCTTAAAACTACATTTATATCATTATCATCTAAAATATGCTAACATTGTGATGCACAAGGCTTATTATAAATAAAATCCCCTAAGGTTGAAAAACTTTACAGTCTGGGAAAATGTAAGGAGGAACCCATAGGTTAGTAATATACAGTAGTTGATGAAAAAATTCAGCTGACTGTGCAAGCTGATTAGAAGAGCAAAATTAGTACATGTACCTACAAAAGTCAGTGAGGCTGTACTGCAATGGAGAAAAAAAAAGGCATGAAGAAAGAACTCGTGCAGTATTAACTAAGTACCTCCTCAGGAGCATAAGATTTAACGATCTGAATGTGATCTCACTACAAACCTAAAAAACATAATACGAAAAACTGTCCTGAAGACAATGAATTTGACCATGTTACAAGATAGCCATTCAGATATGCCCTTCTGATCAGTGTTCATAAACAGGCTCCAATTGAGGACTGTATGAAACAAAAGATTAGAGCTGAGAACTGAATGAAGAAATATAACGAAAAAACTTACAAAAAGGTATAATTCTCCATTTCTCCTTTCTCAGTAAATTCTTCTCTCAGCACACACAATACTGTATTCATACTGACATCATCATCATTATTACTTTACCCCTCCAAAAATCCTATAGGTCCCAGATTTTCTTCGACTTAATTAAACCACTTGACTCGCTGATAAACTGCAAGATTTCTGGGTATACAGCATTGCATACCTTGATGATTCCTTAAGGATACTGGAGACCAGCTGTATCCACGGTGTGTAAAGTTTTCATAAATTTTTAATTTCTGTTTTTATTATTCCATCACGAAAGATTCACTTGTCCTGCTCCAGCCTTTACAGCCAAAACCTATTGTTTTACCTACTATTCTTTTAATTAGACTTAAAATAAACTTACTTGATTGTTAACTGAGGTTTCTCTTGCCCTTCCTGAGGCTTTAGTCCTATCAGAATTTCCAATATTGTCTGCTTCCAGTAGGATCGGTAGGACAGTAACCCCAAATCGCTGAGTGGTTTCTCCGGGGAGCCTGTTTTACCCTCAAATTTTGATAGCTCATAGCCTGAAACATAAGAATTTATAATAAATTCAGTCTGGCAATTTTGCACTAGTAATGAATACAACAAAGCCAGTACAAAAACTAAAGTTACTAAACTAGTAAGAGATTTGGGACAACCATCACGACTGACAGAAGGCCTTTAACAATGCAATAAGTCAAAATCTCATTATCATTGGTTTTACTCAACAGCTGAATAAATTCTAATTAACAACCACTGATTTCAAAATTTGATATTCCAAAATAAACTGACTGCATTCCTCAAAGTTAGTGTACAGTATTGTATTTTAAAAATTATGCAAACTACATCACTGATCTGAATTCGTAATGAAAAATAAAATTTTTTCAAAAACAGTGCAATAACTTTAAGAAAGATGGCGCACAAATATAAACTTTATAACACTAAATTTTAGCACAAAACTAATCCAAATTTCAACTGACAGTAAGCTCAAGTGTTTTAATAAAAAGAAATTAAAGCTACTGTCAGCAGCTTGATTTTGTCACACAACATTCTACTAATTTATAGAATTACTGCTGCCTGGTTTCAAGGCATGAGATACCAAGAGGTAGATGAATGTGGTACAGAAGTAAAACTATGGAATGACAACAGAAGGAAGAAAATATTACTTTCATTAAAAAAACAGGTTTTGACATAGGGAAAATTATGTTTTTATAACAAAATTAAGTTTCATATATACTTACCAAGTAATTACTTAGCTATAGCTTTAACTCGTGCGGCAATCCTAAATTCAAAACTCACAGTAGTGCTTCAGTTACATAGTGTAGGTGACAAGCCCTGCCCACTGAATGGGTGGATGGGTAACGACTTCCACTGGTGGCTTCATCCTGCTTGTGCCCTTATGCCCAAGAGAGGAGAGGAGGGAGGGCTCTGATTCTGTAATTACTTGGTAAGTATATATGAAACTTAATTTTATTATAAAAATATCATTTTCATATAAGTAACTAACCAAGTAATTACTTGGCTGAATTCCACATTGAAAGAGGGTGGGATAAATGGACATACTGCATTCTATTCCAAAACATTAAGGTGTGATAATGACTTTAAAATAGAAAGGATGGCCAGCATTGAAAACAATGACTGTCTCGTTTCCTTACCTGGTAAGAGAGCTACTGCAGGAGAATACTGCCTCTGGTTGGAGCTCATCTTAACCTGTAGCAGCGTGGCAGTTGAGCTGAGGGTCACCTTTATGTCAGTGGGAGTCTTGCAGCGGAGGATAGGCCTGACTGCTGACAAGACGTACATAAAAAAAAGAGCCCTTGCCCTGGGCGCAGTACCAAAAAATCGAACAAACAGACGACACTGTCACCTACACTGACAAAAACTACTACCCATCCATAAAGACCGGTGGGCACTCCAGGTACAAAGTACCCCCGGGGCTCCCTAAAAACTCAAGACCCTACGTCAAGGCGAAGAGACAGAGGAGAGAAAGGATCTCTCCTATGCTTCTTCTCCCAATACCATGCCAGCCACTGATAATGGCCTGAGGGTACTGCAATTTTCAAACACTGTTTCAACTTCTTTTAAGTAGTAAGACGCAAAGATCGATTTGCACCACCAAAAAGTCGACTAATGAATGGACAAAAGGGATACACTATGCTTGAAGGCAAGAGAGGTAGCATACTTTCACTTTGAATGCAGGCAAAGCATCTTCCTGAATCCGAGAATGCGCCTTGGAGATCAGGTCCCTAAGGAAGAACAACAGAGCATTCTTCGAAAGGGGCAAGAAGGATTCTTGATAGAACACCAGAGGTTGCTAGGAGGTCCTTTGATCTTCTCTGTCCTTCACAGATAATATCTTAGGACTCTGACTGGGCAAAGAACCCTTTCCTCTTCCTCTAGGCCCAGGATTTCCATTAAACTCTTAACATGGAAGGAACAAAGCCAGGGCTTGGAAGGATCCTCATTCTTGGCTAAGAGACCTAGGGTGAAAGAGCATACTGCATCTCCCTGGGCGAAGCCTACCCTCTTGTCAATAGATTGCAGCTCACTAACACGCTTGGCAATCGACAAAGCTACGAGGAAGAGCATCTTCCGAGTGAGGTTCTTGAGGGAAGTGGAACTGAGGGGTTCAAAAGGAGGGCTTGTGAGCCACTTTAGTACAACATCTAGGTTCCAAGAAATCAGATCGGACTACTTCTGCTCATAAGTGTTGAATACATCTAGGTTCCAAGAAATCAGATTGGACTACTTCTGCTTATAAGTGCTGAATGACTTGGTGAGGTCATTAAGATCCTGGTTTGATGACACATCCATACCTCTGTGCTTAAAGACCGAGGTAAGCATCGCCTGGTATCTTTTTATGGTGGAAGAGGACAAACCTCTACAGGTCCTCAGTTAAAGGAGGAAGTCCACTATTTGGGTCAAAGATGTCTCAGAAGACGAGACATGATGTCTGAGGCATCATCAACGAAAAGCTATCCACTCTGATTGGTAGATGTTGCAAGAAGATTGTTGTCTGCACTTTGCAATAGCTTCTGCAGCTGCTCTTGAAAAACCTTTCATTCCTGACAAGTTTCCTGACAGTCTAAGGCCTGTCAGAGCGAGAGTAGAAAACCTTTGGTGGTATCTCTTGAGGTGAGATTGTTTGATTAGCCACTGTCTTTGGGAAAGAAGCCTCGGGAAGTATACCAACAGATTTAGAAGGTCGGAGAACCATTCCTTCATGGGCCAGAATGGAGCTACAAAGGTCGAGACGTTGTAGTGCGATAAGAACTTGTTCAGCACTTCCCTCACCATGCTGAAGGGTGGAAATGCATACAGATCCAGACCTAAGCAGTCTTGGAGCATGGCATCTGTTGCCCACACTAGGGGATCCAGGGCTGGAGACCAGAATAGAGGAAGGTGACTGATTCTTGAGGTGGCAAACAGATCTAGAGTCAATTTGCCCCACAGTCTCCAAAGGTCAAGACAGACCATGTGATCCAGGGTCCACTCGGTGAGATGGACCTGCTTCCAACAGCTCAGTTTGCCCGCCAGAACATTTAGCTTTTTCCTTAAATAAATCAAGTGACGCTACCCAAAGAATAAGATCTTTTGCTGCCTGGCGGAGGGAAAAGGAACAAAAGCCCCTGTTTTCGGATATACGACAGCGCGTTGGTGTTGTCCGCATGGACTACCACTGTCTTGTTGTAAGTCAAGGTCAAGAGGTACTGAAGACCTAGATGTTAATATGAAGTTTCTGTTCTTCTGAGGACCACGTCCCAGAAACTTCCTGATTTCCCATAAGGGCTTCCCAGCCTACATCCGAGGCATCTGAGTAGGAGTCTAGGTTGGGGTTCGGAGGACGAAGAGACTTTCTCTGTGAAAGTCTTCCGTCGGGCAGCCACCACTGGAGATCTGATTTTATTTCCTGAGTGATGGGGAACACGACAGAGTCTGGTTGAGTTTTCCTGTCCCAGCTGGCTTTTAGGTATAGTTGGAGGACTTTCATGTGCAATTTGCCTAACTTGACAAAGGTCTCAATGGATGCAAGAGTTCCTAGTAGGTTCATCCATTGGCAGGCCAAACATGATGAGAGGGCAAGAAAGCTGCATATCATCTGGAAGCAGTTGGTGATTCTCTTGGGGGACTGAAAACCTGAAAAGTCTGAGAGTTAAGAGTCATCCCCAAACAGAGAATCTCCTGTGTTGGGGCTAACTGGGACTTATGAAGATTTAAAAGAATTCTTAGTTCCTGAGTAAGGCGAAGAGTGTTCTGAAGGTCCTTTGTGCACTTCTCCTTCGAAGAGGATTGAAGAAGCCCGTTATCGATGTTAATGGCGATCAGGTGAAGCCCTCTGGTGAGAGGGGAGAGGACTCGGGTAAACACTTGAGGTGCCATGGAGAGGCGCCGAAGCAGAGGGACCAAAACTGGAAGACTTTACCCTGGAAGACGAACCTGAGATACTTCCTGGAGTCAGTATGTATGGGGATATGGAAGTATGCATCTTGCATGTCCAGCGTTATCATCCAATCGCATGAGTGAATGGCTGCCATGACTGACTGGTTTGTTTCAGTCTTGAACTTCATCTTCCTTACGAAGTGATTGAGGGGCTTACATCTAAGACTGGTCTCCAACCCCCCGACATTTTGGGGACTACAAACAGATGACTGTAGAAGCCCTCTGTATGGGTGTCCTCGATTTCTTCTATGGCTCTCTTCAGAATGAGAGAAGATACTTCCTTCAAAAGGGCCAAATGCTTCTCTGAGAATGCCGAGTAGGCCGTCAAGACGATGGGAGAGGTGACCAAAGTAGGGTTCTCCATGAAAGGGATGCAGTAGCCCTTCTTCAGAATCTTAAAAATCCACTGGTCTCCCCTCTATGATCCCACTTCTCCCATAAATGGAGAAGTCTGGCTCCTACTGGGGCATGAAGGACTTCTTGTTCACTTCTCGGGCAACACTTTGGAAGCGCTCCTCTTGATGGTTCTATATGGGAACCAGATCTTGGAGCGAGGTCTAGATTATAACTTAGGCTTGTTTCCATGAAAGGGATGCTGTTGCAGCAGAGAGACCATCTTAGGCGCGAACGACAATGACGAAGAACACTTGGGGCGCTTAGAAGAATGAGCTAGGAGGTCTTGCATGGACTTCTTATGGGGGTCCGAAGCGATCTCTTCCACGATCAGCTGAGGGAAAAGATGAAGTAGGTCCAGAGGTGAAAACAACAACGCCGACCTCTGAGACTGTGTAACTCCCCTGGTGGTGGAGCACCAAAGTTCTCTCTTCTTCATAACCCCAAGAGAGAAAAGGGTTATGAGTCCCTAAGAGACATCTCTGATGGCCTTGTCTGTGCACGACAGCACAGTGAACAAGTCCACCACAAAGTGCTCATCCAAGTCCTTGAAGTCTTTTATCTTCTTTGCAAGGGCTCTGACCGTCCAATCCAGAAAACTGAACACCTCAAAAACCTTGAAGAGGTTCTTCACTGAGCAGTCCAGTTCAGCTGAAGAGAACATAATCTTCACAGAGGCAAGAGCCGAACGAAGAGAAGCCGATGAGGCCGGTGAAGTCCTCTTGGGAGAAGGCAGTGACTCCCAACGAGGGAGCTTCCCTGGTGGAGTATGACAGGTATCTCCTCTTAACCGGACAAGAGGGAGGATGGGCGAAAGTAGCCTTGCCTTGCTCGCTCTTAGCAGTGAGCCACTCTTCGATTTCTTTCAACACCACCTTGGATGACAAAGAAAGAACCATCTTGGGGAGAGGCTCCTCATCAGGAAGGAAGAAGCAGGCGAGGCTGGAGCAGCTGGAGTGAAAAAAAGACAGAAAACTCACGAACAGGTAGCGAAGAAGAGCATAAGCTGAAGGAGGAGCAGATTCTTGGTTGATCTCCTCTTCATCTTGTGATGAGATTGGAGAATGGGCTAAATCCTGAGCAGGCTTAGAGGTGGAAGCTTTCTTAAGGAAGCTCATGATTTCAGAAAGCTGATGCCTGATGGGCGCCAAATAAGGCTCATTTTAATCCGAGGTGGGTGCTAGTGAGGTAGACAGTGGTGAAGAGTTGATGCCAGGCGCATGGACAGTGGCACCAGGCGCTCAAAAGCAGGTGCTGGGTGCACTGGAGCTAGGACTGGTCTCTCGGGAGTGGACACTGGGCACTTGAGATGAGATGGGAGCTTAGGCGATGGGCACTTTGAGTGATACTTTGTGCACTTGACATCCAAAACAGGGCACTCGGCAAAAAATGAAATCAAGAGAGAAGGCAGCTGGACCGATGCAAATACTGAGGGATCCACAGCGTGGCTGCAAGAAGGCTGTGGGCTGTCGAAAGCCTCCTTGTACCACTTAATGGGCAGCGGAGTAGACCGATTGGTGTCGTCCACATGCTTCTTCAATGGCCGGAACGAATCGAGAGAGCATCTGTGGTGCCCATGATCGGAATCTGAATTCGAAATGGAAGACAAACGACACACATCCAATGACAAGCCTCTTCAACGGCCGTCTGTCGAAACCTGGGATTTTGCAACTGGCTTGACAGAGGGGCAGCAACCTGTGGGCCGGAGTTCAATTCCAGCGGCCGGCTGATGAAGAGTTAGAGGAATTTATTTCTGGTGATAGAAATTCATTTCTCGCTATAATGTGGTTCGGATTCCACAATAAGCTGTAGGTCCCGTTGCTAAGTAACCAATTGGTTCTTAGCCACGTCAAATAAGTCTAATCCGGGCCAGCCCTAGGAGAGCTGTTAATCACCTCAGTGGTCTGGTAAAACTAAGGTATACTTAACTCCCAGGTTTAGGGGAGCAGGCCTTTGTTAGAGGGGTGGATAGAGCTGTCGCCTGGCATGCTGTTGGCCCAGCGTTCGACTCTCCTACCGGCTAATGAAGAATTAAGAGGAATTTATTTCTGGTGATGGAAATTCATTTCTCATCAAAATGTGGTTCGGATCCCACAATAAGCTGTAGGTCCCGTTGCTAGGTAACCAGTTGGTTCTTAGCCATGTAAAATAAATCTAATCCCTCGGGCTAGCCCTAGGAGAGCTGTTAATCAGCTCAGTGGTCTGGTTAAACTAAGATATACTTAACTTAGGACAGTGACCTTTGTCCATTATGACTTTCAGAGATGTCCCTATCTCAGACACTGAACTCACTACTAGACTCAACTTCTTATCGAACTTGGATTCAAGGTTGGCAATGGTATCGGGGTCAGAAGCATGGGAGCTAAGCATGGGAGTATGAGGAATGATAGAAGGAGGGCTGGGAACAGGAGAAAAGGCATTACCTGGGGTAGCAAGAGTAAGATCTGACCTACGCTTAGGGGAAGAATCTAGGCTAACAAAAGCCCTACTCTCAGCCCCTGAGGCCGCCTTTCTCTTCCTATTCCTTTCAAGTTTACTAAGGTGAGACTCAAGAACCTTCCACTTTCTTTCATCCTAATCCTTACATTCATCACAAGTATTCTCCTTCCAACATACCTGCCCTCTACAGTTACTGCACATGGTATGTGCATCATAGCAAAACTTAGTCAGCCTAGATTTACAGCCTTCACTACAATAGCAAATGCTAGAAGCACTGGAATCTGACATAACTAATTCAAAAGGCTAATCTAAACTGGCAAAATCAAAGAAACAAGACTGAAAGCTACCCAAAAGCGAGAATACTTCACCGACTTCCATTGAGAACACTAAAAACTGGTGAAACATCACTGCAGCAGCTCGACAATGTTACTCGCACATGCGGCAAAAGCAAAATGACAGGGCTTGATACCTACATTACGCAATCGAAGCACTACTGAGAGTTTTGAATTTAGGGTTGCCGCGCAAGTTAAAGCTATAGCTAAGTAATTACATGGTAAGTTACTTATGTGAAAACTATTTTTTGTGGTTGCTGTGAGTACTCAAAGGATTTACTCTCATGGGTCTATTCAGGCTCCATGATAGACCAATTAATATAAAAGAATTCTCTTTTAGTTGGTTTAGACCCAGTATAAGTGCCATTGACACGTGCTGGAGAATAGGACTCAAAGTTAAGAGGGGTACTTTTCTCTTAACTTCAGCAGTCACTCAGGTTCAGTCCTAGGTCAGCCTGGGAGAAGAAGTTACTTATGACACATATACATATGCCGCCATCTTTACAACACGTGACCTGGACAGACCAAGAGCCATTAATCTCTTTGGCCTATGCATGATAACCATACACCCAATCCCATGCCTTTTCATCAGGGAGTGGGTGGGTTTGAGGACTCACAGAAGCCACCAAAAATAGGTTTTTCCTATGTCAAAACCTGTTTTTTTGATATTGTGGCCCCTGTTCATCCTCAAAGGGGATTATCAAAGAAATTGACAGGTGATGAAATGGCTTAAGCTCTCAAATTTCAATGTAAACACCCCAGAGAAAATATTTCTAGTTCAAGGTCAAGCCACAAGTTTCAAGTCCCATTCTTTAATCAAAATACCCATTAGGTTTCGGCAACAAAGAACACAAAACTAAACATGAACTTATGATTTTAGGATATAATTCTACAGTGACTTATCTATACATGCTGGGTTTGGTTGTAGTATTATTGCACCTCTCCCAGCAATCGTCATCATACCCACCAATCAAGAAGACCCCTGATTTTCCGCTGTGGCGCCTAACAGTGTAGTCGAATTTGTTCGAGCTCATGGCAATAATGTTTTAAGAATACGGTCTCTGATGACCAGCCAGTGCTTTTTGGAGACTTCTTCGAAAGAAACATTTCTGAAGAAAGCCAACGACTTACTTTTCTAATGTCATGTGACTTAGGAAAGGAGTATGGGTCTGCATTTTTAATAAGGGACACTAAAGTTATTCTCAGCCCTTGTTGAGAGAGTGGTTTGTTTGTGATAGGGTGTGGGAAAATCTGACCCTCTGATATGTTTGCCGTGACCTCTAGGTAAACCTCAATAGCTCGAACCAGGCATAATGTTTTGTCTGCTAAACTGAGTTTCCTAATCAAAATAGGAGATTTCCTTTTTAAAGGGTTCTAATTCTTGGCCAGGAATGATGGGCCAGGGGCCATTAATAATTGATGGTCAGCTTTTAGCGTGATATATTGTCCCTGTCTAAGAGAACCCAGTTCACTAATACGAGCTCTTGATGCTAAAACAGTCAAGATCACATTTTGCTGCACTTGAGTTGTGGTTGTAGTTTCTCCACTGAACCGAGGGGCTGACAGAAGCCTAAGCACCTTGTTCAGGGACCAAGTAATTGGATGCCTTAGAGGAGCAGGTCTTTGTAGTACAAAAGACCAGAGAAGGGAAGTAACAATTTCTATACTAGAATCAATACCAAATACATAAAGCAAGGGTCCCATTAATGCTGCCTTGTTGGACAGATGATGTCCATAGTTTCTGCATTAGGTACCTAGTGGTGATGGGTGAGTAACTTACACGGTAGAAAGATTTTAAAAATCCACATGTGAAGGTCTCGGCTCAGAGAGTAGGATGCGTTAGACAACTTTCCCTCCTAGTGTCTGGGATAGAACAGCAGACAGTAATGGAATTGAGTTCTTTGCCCATTGTTGAAGTACTACGAACTGGTGTCTGGCCAATTTGGGGCCATTAAGTAAGCGGTTCCTTTGAAGACTAGAAGCTTGTTCAGAACCTTTGAAATTTGGGAGAATGGAGGAAAAAGGTATATCGTCTTCCATCTGTTCCAGCCTTGTAGGAAGGTGTCTCCTGCTGTTCTCGTATGTGGCAAACAGGTCCACTTCCAGTTGTGGAAGCATGTTGGCAATTATTTCAAAAGTGGTGATTGTCTAACATCCACTATGTTGAGGCTGTCATTTCCCTTGATATAGTCTGCTATTACATTGAGAGACCCTGTGAGGTGAATTGCAGGCAAGTGCCACTTCCTTGCTTGCACCATCCAAAGGATGGATAGCATTACTGTATTGAGAGGAGGTGAACGTGATCCCAATCTCTTGATGCAGGACACTGCAGTCATGTTGTCTATGACCAACAAAATGTATGTCTCTTTTGGAGGTTTCAGTTTTCTGCGAGATAATTAGACAGCCATCAACTCCAGGAAGTTGATATGACATTTCTTCAGAGTAGGTGACCATCTCCCTGCTACCTGACGATCCTCCCAATGACCTCCTGAACTTGTCAAGAGGGCACCTGTATTGTATGTATTATTACTCGTACAGACAGAGGAGTCAGGGAGACCTGTTTTGCCAGAGACCCCTTCCAAGTCCAAGGCCATAGTATCTCCCCAACTTTTTGATTCCTTTGATGTGACCAATTGCATATCTTTTTTCTTGCAAGCAATAGCCAAAATTTGCCTACAGTTTTCAGTTGCAATCTGAGGATTGGATCTATCACAGATGTGAACTGTAACAGGCACATCATACATTCTTATTGCCGTCTGGAAATGCTGGGCTATGCAAGGAACCTTTTGATGTCCTTCCTTATTCTGTTTGCAGTACTGATGGGGAGAAACAATTGGCTGTGAAGAGTATCCCAGCCACTGAAAATGTCTGCTGGGTGTGATGCAGGATTTTTTCCAATTTATCAGAAAACCTTTCGACTGGAGTCTGCCGAATACTGTTCTTAGGTTTTGTAGGCACTCTTTTTTGGTGGGGCCCCAGATTAGCCAATCATCTAGGGAGGTTATCAGTTGAATTCCTTCTTGCCTGAGTTCTCAGACAACTACTGCTGCTAATTTTGTAAAAATTCTTGGGACAATGTTTAGCCCAAAGGGCATGACTTTGAACCTGCAACGTTTCCTTCCCTATCGAGAACCCTAGGAAAGGGTGGAAGGGAACGGTGATAGGGACATGCCAGTATGCGTCTTTCAGAGCTATAGAAACTGTCCACGTCCCTCGTGGAAAGACTGAACGTACTTGGGCAACAGTAGTCGTCCGGAACTTGTGGCAAACAATGTGCTTGTTCAATGTTGATAGGGCAAGGATCACCCTCCGTTCAGAGGAATCCTTCTTGGGGACACTGAAGAGATGTGCTTGGTGGCAAATATATGCACGTTTGTCTATGGCTCCCTTTAAAAGGGCCTTCTGCACATAATATTCCAAAGAGGAGCCTGGTTTCTGGAGGGACCCCTTTAAAGGGGGGGAGGAGGGTGAGGCCATTTCCAACCTAGCCCACTGAAGATAATACTGTGTTCCCAAGGGGAGGACTTCCATTGCATGTGATGGTGTAGAAGCCGACCCCCGACCATACAATTCCTATTGGAATCCACCTCTTCCTTTGCCATTGCTTTGATAGGCATGTAGGCATTGATTTTCCTTTTCCTCTGTAAATGTGTTTTTGGACACTTTGAAAGGGATATTTTTGATAGCATAGTGGCTTGTGTTGTCCTCAAGGAGTTACCCTCCATGGTTTACCAGAGCTCCATGGGTGACCAAACTAATGTCAATGAATTCTCTTATAGCTGGTCTCATGGCCGGGCATTGTGTCATCATAGTGATAAACACTGTAACACTTGATGGAGTATATAATGGACTCAAAGATAAAGGGGTACTTTCTCAAATCTTTACAGCAAGGCTGTATACCCAGGTTCTTCCATTGTCAAAACCTGCTTAGAAGAAGAAGTGATTAATGCACGCGAGTAGCCTGCTGTAGCGTCAACAACAGACCCGACACGCAGACAAAGAAGCATTACTCTCTGTGGTCAATGCAGTGAAGTTTATTATTACCAGCTCTCCAAAAAAATTCAAAATTGTTCCCATTTTTTTTCATTAGCAAGGATCATGGAAACATAAAAAATAGGAAGATAAGTTCTTGATATTAAGTTCTTTAAAATTTTAGTTTCACTTTTAGAATGAATAATCAATTTGTACGAAAAGCCGGAACCCGGCGTTTCCTGCCATCAATGGTCAGCGCTTGCACGCTGACTGCTAGTTCGTAAGGCACAAATTGTCATTCTAACTAAATGTTTTGTCTAAAAGAAATTTTTCACAACTTATCATTAATATAGAAAATCCTTTCAGATTATATGACATCTACAATAATCAAGGGAGTAAGTGAGAATAATTTAGACTAGATTAATAGTGGATGTTGTCTGTAGCCTATAACCTAGGATTATGCATCCCTAAGTGGCTTAGCTTATAACCTAGGATTACATATCCTTAAGTGGCCTAGCTTATAACATAGGATTACATATCCTTAAGTGGCCCAGCTTAGACCAAGGACCCTAGGATCAGATAATAACAATATCTGGGTAAAACAAATCAGCAGCCTTGCTATAAGGCTACATATTAGTAAAGTTTTTCCTTTTATATAGGCCTGTACACTTAAGCATGATCTAAATAATCCAGGACTCAGGGGTGTCATTTCGGGGGGCTGGGGGGTCAACTGCCCCCTCCTCAAGACTCAACTTGCCCCCACCCACACCCAAGATGCCCCCCCAAAAGCCTCAACTTGGCCCCCTCACCCCCAAGCCCCAAGACATAACAGCATGTTTTCTTTTTAAATGTGCAATCATAAATATATAAAATTTCTCAGAAATGTTATGTTTCTTGATCTTTGTCTGCCCACTTACTACCAGTGATGGTGAGATAAAACATACAGTAGTGGGAGTATATAATTTTTGCTGAAATACCTTGCTCATGTGGCTTCAAAAACATAAAATAGCTGAAAATAAAAATAAAAACTCAGCTGATTTGGCTCGCTTCGCTGGCCAAACTGTCTTTGTTGCCCCCAACAAAAATCTGAAATGACGCCGCTGCCAGGACTAGGCAGTACAATATATTAAGTGATAACTTTTTACGAAACATCCCATCATTGGACTAAATCATTAGCCTAGACCATGTAACCTAGGACTAGATGAAACAGTAACCCCAGCTGGATGAGATAGTAGTCTAGCCTTAATGCTACATAATAAGGTAATTGTGTTTTATGTAACCCACATCCTTAAGTGTGAATTAAATAATCTGGATTAGGCAGTAGTCTAGATTAGAGTAGGCTACATAATAAGGTAATTGTGTTTTATGTAACCCATATCCTTGTTATAGCCTGGCTATAAGGTTACACATTAGTGAGGTACTCTTTTATATAATAGACCAAATAGCCTAGGATTGGATATAAACAACAACCTGGGTTAGATAAAAATAGTAACCTAACTATAAGGTTACATATTAGTAAGTATCTATTTTTATATAGCCTATACATTTATGAGTGATCTATAATAATCTGGATTAGGCAATACCCTATACTAGGTTAGGTTAAGAATGAACAAATAAGCCTAGGATTATATATAGAAAGTATCCTAGGCTCAATAAAATGACCTAGTTTTTACGACTCAGTAGCCTATCTGTGAGGCTACATACTAGTAGGGTCTTATGTAGCCTATATCCTTAAAGGTGGTATAAACCTAGAACAGGCAGTAGCTTAAACAGATTAAGTATAAACCCCTTTTTAAGGGAATATCCTACTATTAGCCTAATACAGCAGTGGCTGAATATCAGATAAAAAGGGTAGTCTCTGCCACATAAAATAGAAAACCAGATTATAAGAGGGTTATTTTCTATATAGATAATATCCTTAAGTTTTAAATAAGTCTAGAATAGGCAGTGGCCTAGAACTGGTTAAGCAAGAACCCTCTAAGAAATCTCTATTCTTAGCTTAACATAGATTACACTAGAAGCATTAACCTAACCCAAATAAAAACAGTAGCTTGGGTTAGTTAAATGAATTAGTTCATAGCAGCTAGTCTGAATGGCATGGCAATTAGAATTAAAATTTCACAAAGCCATTGAAAAAGGACTAACAATGTATAAGTAATACAGCCATATGCAGGTATGAAAATTAACCCAAACTTTAGAGGGTTTAAGTTAACATAGATATTTATTAAATGTTTTACAACTACACACTTGTAATCAAGTTAACCTGTAATATGGAAACTATATGAGGAACTAAAGAAGTGTCCCTCATTAAAAACAATTAATACTAACTAGCTTCTAATAACAACTTGTTTTATATCACTACAGGGCCACCACTATGCAGGACCCTCTGCTCAAGTGTTCCGTAGCAAACTGCTCGGTTCAATTTTTGCCAGTGGGTACAGCCCATACCACCTGCAAATGAGCACAGTCCTAGTAAAAAAACAAGGAAAATTTGCTTGGTCGTCAGATATGTGCAAAATTTGTAGATACTCCAGGCAGCAAGTTTTAAAAATGAAACCTCCTTTTCAATGGTCCTACGGTTCAGTAGGGGTGAGGAAGGGGGAGATTATATCTTTCCGGTAGAATTCCCACAGCAGATATTTAATCCTTTCTTGTAACAACATCAATGTTTAAGCCAAAACCCAGTAACATCAGTCCCCAGTACCTCCCAGGTTAACCTTGTGGAGGGACAGAGGAGTCTTTACATGGGGGTGATATTCTTACTAAGGAATATGAAGTGGACATTGCCACTGAAATGGCCCTGCTGAACCCAGAAGGCTTAGGGACACAAATTTTAGCTAGCCATGGGAGAAACCTTCCAGAAGGAATTCTATTCCCCATGCAGCTATCGATGCTGAAGAGAACCTTTCCCCCAAAAGGGATACTAGGATCCACCTAACAGACTGAAATTACCACATTTTCAGAGGTGTAATGTAACTTACCGAAGACTTCTGCCCCTTGGTTAACAGGCAGTTACAGTTCAGTTGTTGAAGCTCAGTCAGATTGCACAAGCTCCTCCAAAAGGGATACATAGTTTGCAGCATTTAATGAATTCCGTAAGGAAATTATGATTAATATCAAAGATGTCCTTTGCCACAGAACAGCAACATGTAAAGGACATGATGCATAATTCTGAAAAGGAAATTAAGTCAGTCATGTGCACCCCAAAGTGTAAAAGTGCTACATCCTGTAACCGGAAAGTGAGAGTAGATACGAATGCTGCCCAAACAAGGTCTAATGTTGGAATTCCGACTGGAAACAACAAAATGGTCAGTTCTAATACAAAACTTCAGAACAAAACAATGGGGGCTCCAATACTCAGCCCTGATGATACTGACAATCCTTGGTGAGACGCCTCAATGTGCATTTTCACTCCCGATGGTGTCCAGGTATCTATCTAATTAATGAGAGAAAAACTATGATCGAAGTTATACATGTAGAATTTAGAGACAGGGCAGCATTCCCTAATACAGAATGGCACCTGGTACCATCTTCACCAGACATGGAGAAACCACTAACAGAAACAGTTCTCTTACTTGTGCCTACAGCATAAAAAGCTATAGAAGACAACCTTTAACAGGTCAACGAAAAATGGATCTCTACTTCCATTTTGAATAAGACCCAAGTTGCTCACCAAGTAGCCCCAGCCTTCTGTCCCATCACTTTCAAAATTATTAACCATATGAAGGCAGATTTTCAGAATTTTGTAGTGACTAGAAAATAGAGACAATGGCAAAATTAAAACCATTTGCCACGGTCATCCCAGTTTTGGGAAATTCCACCAAGGAATGGGCAATGCTACAACTCCCTTTGAAAAGGTAAAAGCTCCCTTTAGATATAGCTACACAGTACTTTGGGACCCCTATGAGAGGAATCTCAAGAGGGGATAGCCTTGGCAGAATTTCATGCTAGCATCTACCTCCTTAATATTATAACTTCTACCACCTTGCTGGAAGTTGCCACCAAAAGGCTTCCAGAAGATTTCAGAACAATTTTGCTGTTGTGGCCAAAAGTTTTATGAAAACCCTATGGGAAGCATCCTATGACTTTCTAGAGTGGAGCATAAAAGCACGAATGGAAACATTGGCAGGCTCCAACAAGTCACTTCCCAATGTAATTTCATTACTACCAGGTTTGCTGAAAGCAAATGGGTGTTACAGACTAACACACATAAACAAAGCCACTCCAACATCTTCTAAAAACATAACAGACATCTCACACGTCCCGAACTGTCGACCTAACCGCTCAGTTCTCCTAGCTGCTGGGAGAAAGGGAGCTGGGGATTGGTACAATACACGTACACATCGTTACCGGGGTCTAAGCGATGTCAGGCAGGGCAGCCGATCGAGGCTATGGCCTACCCCAACGCCAAATCAAAGTCCTTCGAAAAGAAGGCATCGTGCTTACCCCATATAAAAATGGGAAAAAGCACGTTAAAACGAAGAAGATTCTAACTCCTTCTGTAAGGACCTGTTTGAGGAGTCTGTTGTGGCTAACGAGCAAGCTCGCCAACAGGATTGCACAGATTACACTTCTGGGAAAAAAAGGAATTCAGGAAGCAAAAAATCCAAAACTTCCCCTTACCCAACCCAAAAAGGCTCACTATGATAAAAAATCCTATAAGCCTTCAGTCACAAAAGAGAAAAAAAATCCTCAAAGACAAGTAGGTAGTCAGAAGGGATAACTCCCTACAAAGGGACAACAACAACAGCAGCAATGAAATCCTTTTCAAAAGGTCCAAAGACCCTCTTATAGGGGAAAAGGAAAAGCAACACCTGGAATGCCTATCAAGGGCAAAGGCAGAGGAAGAGGCAGATCCCAATAGGAATTTTATGGTTGGGGTCGACTTCAACGACAGCACAGGCAATGGAAGTCTTCCCCTTGGGGACACAGCATTATTTTCAAATATGGGGTGGAAACGGCCTCATCACTCCCCCTCCTTTAAAGGGGTTCTTCCAAAAAACCAGACCCCTATAAGTAAGATTACGTGCAGAAAGGCCCTGTTGATGGGAGCCGTAGAGAAACACGAGTATATTCGCCACCAAGCACGTCTCTTCCATGTCCCTAAAAATAATTCCTTCAAACAAAGAGTGATCCTCGACCAATCAACATTAAACAAGCACATTGTTTGCCAAAACTTTCGGATAACTACCATTGCCCAAGTACGCTCAATCATTCCAAAAGGGCCTTGGCCAATTTCTATAGATATGAAAGATGCATAATGGCACGTCCCTATCACCATTCCCTTCTGCCCCTTCCTAAGGTTCCAGATAGGGAAAGATACATACAGGTTCAAAGTCATGCCATTTGGGCTAAACTTTGCCCCAAGAATTTTTTACAAAATTAGCAATGGTAGTTGTTCAAGAACTCAAACAAGGGGAAATACAACTAACAGCCTACCTAGACTGGTTGATCTGGGGGCCCACAAGAAAAGAGTGCTTGAGAAAACCTAAGAGCAGAGGTCAACAGACTAGTCAAAAAGGTTGTATAATAAATTGGAAAAAATCCCACCTCGAATCAGCAGACGCTTTCAGTGGCTGGGACTGTGTTGGGATACTTTTCACGGCCTGTTGTCTCTCCCCATCGTACTTAAAACAGAATAAGACAAGCCCTCAAAAGGTTCCTTGCACAGCCCAGAGTTTCCAGAAGGCTACTAGAACATATGATGGACCTGCTGTAGTTCGCATTAGTAATAGATCCAATACTCAGAGTGCAGCTAAAAATGTGAACTCTGGCTATCGCATGCAAGAAAAATGATGCAGGACCGACCTCATCAAAAGATTAAAAAAAAGGTGGGGAGATACTACAGCCTTGGACCCGGAAGGAATCCTTGGCGAAACAGGTCACCCAGAATCCTTCATCTGTACATGACAATACACACAGATGCCTCATTGACAGGTTGGGAGGACACTGGAAGGAGAGTTGGTCAGCTACTTTGAGGAGCTGTCATATCAATTTCCTGGAGCTGATGGCTGTCTTTTCGTCTCTTAAAAAACTCATGTCCACTTCCTCTCAATATGATAATGCTGCACCAAGGAAGTGGTATACTTGTTTGCAATTCACCTTACAGGGTCTCTCAGCGAAATAGCAGACTCTCTACCCTGAAAAACGACAGCCCTGTGCGCCGTAAGTTTCCCATGCTTTGCCGACAGTCTGTTGCCACCTGCAGCACACCCACACGCGGACCACAACTTCCCACATCTCGCTCCTTAGCAACAAGTCGAGCCAGCAGGACAGCAACACTTCCGCGGCACACCTGGTTTTCATATATTCAGAAGACATAAAGTCTAAAATCAAATGCATACACTATTGGTCTGTTGGTTACTATGTAATTTTCCTGGCTGCTGATTGGTCAGCAATTCATATAAATACCACTGTTATTTGTTAATAATCAGAACTCCTAGATCTCTCGTCTTAATCATCCCGCTAAAATGGTGACCCTGCCGCACCAACACCCAGCAAAGATGTCCGACGAAGACACATCGCCCTCCCTTCCACCACTGCTTCTGACACCATCGCCCAAGTCAAGCTTCCAACTTTCACACCGACTAACGCTTACACTTAGTTCCGTCGGGCCGAAGTCACGCTCCAAATTAAGGGTGTACCATCCTCATCGTCCAAGGAAGATTACGTCCTCTTCACCCGGCTGGACCACCTCTTTCCCCAACTGACAGAGTGGCTGGACACTAAGGCACCGACGTCGTGCAGCATGAAGACCCGAGGAAGGTCCTACTTCGACAGATTCACACTATCCCCAGCTGTTCGTGTACAGTAAAACCCCCCGTATTCACAGGGGATGCATACCACATCCCCCTGCAAAAAGCTAAAATCAGCAAATACTTAAAACCCCTCTAAAAACCACTTAGAACTGCTTATTTTGATAGTTTAAACACAAGAAAAACCCTCTACAAATGCTTATACCAGAGTATTTTAATAGTTTTACCACAAAAAGTGCATTTACTCATGAAAATATGAAAATACAGTAATTACTGAATATTTCTCAGTGAAAAATATCGCAAATGGGCGAATTTGCCGCAAATAATGGATAGATACGTTCCACAGAGAAATCTGCAAATACGTGAATCTGCAAATCATGAGAATACGAATACGGGGGGTTACTGTACAACAGATCTTCGACGTGGCACAGCAACCCTAGGGTGATCAACGCCCATCTGCCACCCTTCTTGAGATGAAAGCCCTCGCCCATCTTCCTCCTGCAGCAGACAATTCCCCCAGATCCATTGACATCCTCAAGGCACTCTGACTGCAGCACCTGCCAGCGTCAGTAAGGGCAGCACTGACCGACATCAAAGACACACCCGACGATGCCCTTGCCGCCCTAGCAGATAATCTGATGGATGCCCACACTGCTGCAAACCACCGCCACGCCCACACCTTTGCCACCCTTCAAGGAACATCCAACCCTTCAGCGACAGATGACCTTCTTAATGCCACAGAGGCCTCCATGACCGTCAACCCCTCACAAATTTCCAGGACAAACCCCCACCACCCATGCTGCCTTCAGAAACCCAAGGGCACCGACCACATGCAGCAGCAATTGCCACCATTTCAGCTTTGCCAATACCACAGAGCATTTGGCCCTGCCACCAAGAACTGCCTCCCGGGGTGTCCATGGCCAAAAAACATGTAAAGTGGCTACCGGCACTCGTGATAGCCATAGCAGGTGCATATCCCTCAACCAGGGGCCATAATGATGTACACAAATCCAACCATAATTCTGATACAGTGATCCCTCGTCTATCGCGAGTAATGGGGACCAGAACCCCCTGCGATAAGTGAAATTCCGCGAAGTAGCATTGGCCCCTCCCTAGGGAGGCATATATATATAAAACGCCCATGTATGAGCAACATTACATAAGCAAGGTAAGTATAAAGTGAACAAATGTACTGTACAGGTATACTGTTTACAGTACCATATTTTACTTAAATATATTTACTGTACTGTACAGTACAATAATTATAAAACCTTGTACATACATTCACTCTCTCTCTCTCTCTCTCCCCCTCTCATATGAGACATACATTACTGTACTGTAATTATAAAACCTTAATTATTATACATTCACCCACTCTCTCTCATACGAGACGTTAACACGTATGTTCAACACTCACCAATGACAGTAGCATAATATCTTGAGGTGAAGACGACAATGAAAATGACGATGACGATGATGATATACCTGTGCAGTTCGATGAATGTGATGATTAATTGATGACGATGATGGTGTTACTGCACAGGTATAATGAGGCCTTTACGTCAGTTCAGGAAGCGCCTCATCGTCAGATATCGGCGCTGGATCGTCACCATCTTCTTCCGAAAGAGGCGAAGAAGCTCGTGGCGGCGGTGAAGAGACTTTCGATCCACTCGTACATGCTTCAGGTTCACTCGGAGGCACTGATGGTGTAGCTGGGGTTTTTACCTTGGTGAAGAACATGGTGATTGGTAGTTGTTGTCGTTGTTTTTTCTTCTGCTGTAAAATGCCCTTGTACAAGGACATAACCCCGTCAACACGGTTCCTAAACTCGACAGCTTGAACCATGTTGTCGTCGATTTCTAGTGCAAATTGTTGCATTGCCCTTGCCATGTTGCACAATTGTTGCAGGTTCTCCAGGGTAAGGCCACGCTCTTCAATGTCTTCGTCTTCCGCTTCTTGGCTTTCTTCTTCACTCCCAGACTTCGTCATCTCAACGAGGTCTTCATCTGTCAGTGGGTCCGAGTGGGCATCGATAAGACCGTTGACGTCATCTTCCGTCATGTCGATGAATCCTTCATCCTGATGATGTTAGCCAACTTCACGCCTTCTGCACCGCCGGTGATGAATTTCGTCAGGGTGAAGCCTTTACAATCATGAACCACGTCAGGCCATAATTTCTTCCAGGCAGCATTTATGGTCTCGGCTTTCATGTCCTTCAATGCTTGCTGGATATTACGCAAAGCATGGCGCAATGTCGTAGTTACGCCAGTGCTTTTTCACACTCAAGTCTTCGGTATCATCGTCAAGTGCAGCGATGAGGCCCTCCATCGTTGAACGCGTGTAGAGTGCCTTAAAGGCATGAATAACACCTTGATCCATCGGCTGGATTAAAGATGTGGTGTTAGGGGACAGAAACTCGATCTGAACCCCATCATATTCCAAGTTCTTTGCATGGCCTCCTGCACAGTCCATCAAGAGAAGGACCTTAAAGGGCGTCCTTCTCAGCCAGATAGAGCTTCACCTGGGGAATGAAGCAATGGAGGAACCATTCGATGGTCAGGGCTTTTCGTTATCCAGGCCTTAGAGTTATTCATCAATACACGGGGAGCAGAGCCTTATTTTTGTTTTTTTTTTAAGGCCCGTGAATTTTGGACTTATAAATAAGGCCTGGCTTAATCATAAAGCCTGCAGCATTGCCACACATGATGAGTGTGGCACGGTCCTTGTGGGCCTTGAAGCCTGTCCTCTTCACTTCATCCTTGAAGAGGAATGTTCGAGAAGGCATCCTCTTCCAAAAGAGACCTGTCTCGTCCATGTTAAAGACTTGCTCAGGGAGGTAGCCGCCATCACTGATGAGTTTAGGGAACACATCCTCCATGAAACGACGAGCACCATACAAAGGCACGCTTTTGAGGCCAAACCTTTTTTGAAATTTTTCAAACCAGCCTTTGCTGGCTAAAAAGTCTGGTCTTCGAGCATCCGAATCACTCGTGGCACCGCTAGTACTGGGTTGAGGGTCGTCAGGATCTTCTTCAGCGCCTTCTTCAGCATCTCCTTCGTCGTCGTCACCGGGCAAGGTTTTATCATAGAGAGATTTGGCCTTTGTTCTGATCATATTACTGTCCAAACTCACATTTTTTTTTCTGCAATCAGCAACCCACAAGGCTAATGCAGATTCCATTTTCGCTATTCTCTTATTACGCACAGTTATCACACGTTTCGCTTCTCTATTGAAGCTTATTTCATTGCTTTTGCGGATGTTAACTTCCTCCTTCTTTATACAGCGCACTGTCGATTCATTCACGCCATAATGGCGTGCTACCGCAGCATAGCTTTTGCCCTCTTTTAACATGTCTAAAAGTTTGACCTTTTCACTAATGTTCATCATATTCCTCTTCCTCTTGGGCTCACTAGAGGAACCTTTTGCAGGGGCACGGCGTTTAGGAGGCATTGTAAGGGCACGACAAGTTAACTTTTAACTCAACACACAACACAAAATGCGCGCGATACAGCACACTTGAGAGCGTCTACAGCACAAGAGTGGCAACGAGAGGGATCAAGCAGGGGAAGAAGCTGCGTGATGCTACGATGATGCGCAGCCAATCAGCTCACAGGTTACACCCACTTGTGCTCTCATTGGTCGATCTCGCACCGGGAACCAATCACATGCCTTGTCCGAGTGCCCGTGGGTATATACAAAGCTTCCAGTCCTTGCGCGTCGGTCTCGCAAGCTGTTCTTCTCACGTAACATGATGAAACATCGCTGTTTTCCGCGATATGGCTACTGATATGGCGGTACTTTTCAATTTTAATTTTTCGATGAATATTTCTGAAAAATCCGCCATGCAGTGAAGCCGGCAAAGTTGAAGCGCGAAGTGGAGAGGGATCACTGTATATCCAATCCTACATGCGCTATTAGCACCTCTGTCTTTTTTATCCTTGATTCCACCACAGGTACTCGTGTTTTGGCCGCCACAACAGCTTGCCGTTCCCTTCTGCCTGTACCCAGTCAACCAACTAAATGCCCACAGCCATCCGAAGTCCGATTCACAGCTACCAACAGCTCTCCCATCCTTACCTTCGGTCAGAAGCACCTCGCCCTTAACCTTGGCGACAGAAAGTAACACTTGCGGTTTATCGTCGCTGAAGTCTTAATACCTCTCCTCGGGGCGGACTTCTTGGCACACCACCAACTGCTTGTGGACATTGCCAACAGGCGCTGCGTCAATGCCACCGATCTGTCCACGATGCCCATCACCACAGCACCAGCAGAACTCGCCCTCCACGTCACCGACTCCAAAGACCATCTTGCATACCTGCTTGCCACATACCCAGACGTTTTTAAACCTGAACTACGACAACCTCATCAAATCCCTGCCAAGCACGGTATTTTCCACCATATTACAACCTCAGGCCCTCCCGTACACTCCTGTTTCCGGCGCCTACCACCCTAAAAACTCGCTGCTGCAAAAAAAACCTTCGCAGAGATGGAGAAGATGGGTTTGTGTCAAAAGGCATCCAGTCCTTGGGCATCTCCTCTCCACAAAGTAAGAAAAAAGGATGACAACCTGCATCCGTGCAGGGACTACAGAAGGCTGAACGTGATCACCAAGGCTGACCACTACCCCCTCCCTAACATCACAGACTTGACCACTTTCCTACACGGAGCGAAAATCTTCTCAGAGCTGGACCTTCTCAAAGGTTACTTCCAGGTCCCCATGAATCCTGATGACATCCCGAAGACCAACATCACAACACCCTTCAGCACCTTCACCTTCATTACTCATGCTTTGGCCTCCACAAAGCAGGAGCTACTTTTCAGCAATTGATGGACGGCATCCTGGGAGACCTTCCCTTCTGCGTCTGTTACAGCGACGATATTTTAATTCTCTCTGCATCAAAGAAGGAGCACCTCCAACACCTGCACATCGTCCTCCAACGGCTACAAGAAAACGGCTTCGTCATCCGATACGACAAATGCTCCTCCACCACCAAGAGGGTAGAATTCTTGGGGCACCTCATAACACTTGCCAGAGAAGGTAGCTGCCATCAGGAAGTTCCCAACACCTACCACTGTCAAGGGTCTACAAGAATTCCTTGGAATGGTGAACTACTATCATTGCTTTTTGCCCGACATCGCCTCGACCATGGTACCATCCTATGAAATTCTCAAGAGCAAGCCCAAGGCCCTCGCCTGGGGATCCCTGCAGGAAGCCAGCTTCCCTTCACCAAGGCCACCACCCTCTCTTTCCCTGCACCAGGTCATCCTCTACTATTGTCCACAGAAGCCAGTAATGTAGCCATAGGAGCTGTGTTGGAACAGATCATCCACGGTCGCCCTCGACCCCTCGCCCCTTTTAGCAGGAAACTTAGCAGGACAGAGACAAATTACTCTATGTTGGACTGCAAACTCCTGGCGGCATACCTCGCTATCAAACACTTCTGACATTTCTTGGAGGCCACGCCTTTCACCCTCCAAACTGACCACCTGCTACTGGTACATTCTATAAACCAACAGTCCAATGCCTGGTCACCCTGTCAGCTCCGCCACTTGTCAGCCATAGCCGAATTCAACTGCAACCTCCATCGCATTCCTGTGAAACACAACCCCATCGCTGAGACCCTCTCCAGAATCTCCACTGATGCAGTACACCTCAGCCTCGATTACAAGCAGCTGGCAGCTAAGCAACAGCAGGACCCAGAGCTCAACACCTGCAAGACCTCATTAACATCTCTGCAATGGTACGACATCCCCCTCGACAACAACAGCCCCACCTCCATCCTCTGTGATATCAGCACCGGCCACCCACGCCCACGGATCCCACAGGCACTCAGATGTCACGTCTTCGACATCGTCCACGATCTGGCACACCCTTCAGGACGATCCATAGCCACCCCCATGAAGAAGCGCTTCATCTGGCACAGCATATCAAAAGATGCATAGTCGTGGGCCCGTGAATGTCCCACCTGCCAGCTCTCCAAAATCCAGTGTCACACAAATTCAGGTGTGGGCTCCTTTCATCAACTGCAAAGCAGTTTCACCCATACCCACATCGACATTGTATGACCCCTTCTGCACTCTGAAGGTCACCAGTACCTCCTCATAATGGTCGACCACTCGACAAGATGGCCTGAAGCCGTCCCTATGACAGAGGCATCAGCAGCAGCATGTGCCAGTCCTTTCCTCTCATCATGGGTGTCCAGATTCGGCATACCCGATCACATTACCTCCGAAAGAGGCACTACCTTCACGTTGCAGCTCTGGACGTCCCTAAACTGCCTCCTCGGCACCCAGTTGCATCACACAACCACCTATCACCCCAAATCCAATGGCATGGTTGAGAGGTTCCTTCGCACCTTGAAAGCAGCCCTGATGATGTCTCACTGCAACTCCTATACCTGGCACTCACAGCTTCCATGGGTCCTCCTCGGCCTTCAGACTACACCCAAAGAGGGTCTTGACTTGTCAGCAGCAGAGATGGTGTATGGCAAGCCACTCATGATACTTGGCAAGTTTTTCCCTGACAATAATCCCTCACCTGACATCATCAGACTCCGGACCATCATCAGAAAATTCGCCCCTGACTGCCCATCCTATAAGCCAACTAACAGCACCTTTGTACCCAAGGATCTGCATACTGCAACACGTGTTCATCAGAACAAATGCCGTGCGACCACCTTTAACCCAGCCCTACACGGGCCCCTACCAGGTCACCGACCACAGGCAGAAAGCCTTCCTCACCGATATTTGCAGCACAACAGATTGGGTGGCCATCAACAGCCTGAAACCAACGTATTTACCCAATGACAATACACCTCCAATCCAGTATTCAAGGGTGGCACGCCTTCTTCAATGCCCTGGTCAACTTTAAGGGGGGGGGGTATTGTGCCCCAGAAGTTTCCCACGCTTTGCCGACAGTCTGTTGCCACCTGCAGCACACCTGCATGCGGACCACAACTTCCCATGTTTCGCTCCTTAGCAACATGTCGAGCCAGCAGGACAGCAACACTTCCGCGACACAGCTGGTTTTCATATATTCAGAAGACAAAGTCTAAAATCAAATGCATGTGCACTACAGTACTGTACTGGTCTGTTAGTTACTATGTAATTTTCCTGGCTGCTGACTGGTCAGCAATCCATATAAATACCACTGTAGTTTGTTAATAAATCAGAACTCCTAGATCTCTCGTCTTAATCATCCCGCTAAAGCCTCAACAGAGTGGATGTTGGACAACCACTCTTTTCAAACACAAGCCAACATGCTTCCACAACCGGAAGTGGATCTGTTTGCCACATACAAGAATCACAAACTCCCAGTGTTTGTGTCTCCAAACTTGGACAGTCAAGCAACAGAAAGAGATGCTTTCCTACAAGACTGGAACAAACGGAGGACGATATATCTTTTTCCTCCATTGTCCCAGATTTCAAAGGTTTTGAGCAAACTTCTAACCTTCAAAGGAACAGCTTACTTAATAGCCCCAAATTGGCCAAACAGGCATTGGTTCCTATTACTTCAAAAATGGGCGAAGAGATCAATTCCACTACCATCCACTGTTCTATACGACAGGAGGAGGGAAAGTCATCTACACATCCTCTTTTCAAGAACCGAGACCTTCACGTATGGATTTCTTGAATGTTATCTGCCGTGAAAGTTACCCAACATTCCTAGGTACCTAGTGCATAAATTATGGACATCATCTATGCAGCAATACCAGTCTGCATGGAAGATATAGTTAGATTATATCCATGCTGTGAGCCCAGTTAAGATTTCTATGAAAACACTTTTAAATTTTCTTATACTGTATACCTTTTTGAAGACAAACGCCTTGCAGTTACAACAATCATGGCATAGAAAGCGGCATTAATGGAACCCTTGCTTTATGGATTCGGGATAGACTAGTATAGAAGTTGTCACTCTCCTCCTGCGATTTTTGGCTCTATAAAGACCTGCTCCCAAAAGGCTTCCAATTACTTGGTCCCTGAAAAAGGTTCTTAGACTTCTATCAATACCTCAATTCAGCAGACCCACTACAACCACTACTTACATGCTACAAAAGGTGATCTTTTTGATTGCATTAGCATCAGGAGCTCATATTAGTGAACTGGGCTCTCTTAGATGGGGACAATGCATCAAGCAAACAGCTGACCATCAATTATTATTGTCTCCTGGCCCATCATTCCTGGCCAAGAATGAGGATCCTTTAAGAAGGAAATCTCCTATTCTGATAACAAACCTCAATTTAACAGACAAGACATCATGCTCAGTTCCAGCACTTAAGGTTTACCTAGAATTCACGGCAGACATCCCAGAGGGTCCAATTCTCCTACACCCTACCACAAACTAACCACTCTCCCTACAAGGGCTGAAAATGATTGTACTGTCTCTCATTAAAAAAGGTAAATCCACACTCCTTTCCTGGGTCACATGACATTAGGAAAATAAGTACGTCATTGGCCTTCTTCAGAAATGTCTCTTTCGAAGAAGTCTCTGAATGTGCAGGGTGGTCACCAAAAACAGTATTTTTAAAAAACACTATTGCCACAAGCTCAAGCAAATTCGACTACACTGTGTATCAGTAGGTGGCATGGCTAGTTCTAACCCCTAGGTACTACAGTAGAAAACCAGGGGTTTTACTGATGGTGAGTATGCTAACTATTGCTGGGAGAAAGGTGACAAACCCAGCATGCTTAGGTAAGCCACTGTAGAACTACATCCTAAAACATAAGTTCATGTATAGTTTCTTGTTCTTTGGTACCAAAACCTGAAGAGTATTTGGAATAAAGTATGGGGCTTGAAATTTGTGGCTTGACCTTGGACCAGAAATGTTTTTACTTTGGGGTGTTGGGATTAAAAATTGAGAGCGTAAGCCTTTTTCGTCACCTGTCAATTTCTTTGTAAAGTTCCTTGAGGATAAAACAAGTGACTATGCTATCAAAAACCAGGTTTTGACGTAGGAAAAACTTATTTTTGGTAGTCGCTGTTGAGTCCTCAAAGCCATCCTACTTCCCTGACAAAAAGGCACGGGATTTGAGCAAGGGATCATCCTGCATTGACCATCAGAAAGTAATGCTTCTTGGTCTCCATGTCGGGTCTGTTGTTGACACTATGGCAGGCTACGCGTGCACATTAATCACTTCTTCTAAGCAGGTTTTGATGATGGAAGAACTGGGTATACAGCCTCACAGTAAAGATTTGGGAAAGTGTCCCCCTTATCTTTGAGTCCATTATACACTACATCAAGTGTTACAGTGTTTATCACTACGACACAATACCTGGCCACCAGACCAGCTATAAGAGAATTCTTTGACATTAGTTTGGTTACCCATGGAGCTCTGGTAGACCACGGAGGGTAACTCCTTGAGGACTCAACAGCGACTACCAAAAATAGGATTTTCCTACATCAAAACCTGTTTTTTGCTGTTGTTGTCCCTTGTGAGGGAATCTTTTAGGGGTGACTGGAGACTTATATGACTCCGAGTCATAGCAGACCTTTTCTGGGTTGAGAAAAGGGAAATCTCAGGCTTTTTGTTTCCTGGATCCCCCTTTTCCAAGGAGAGAGTTAGCTGTACAATTCTGTTGGCAGGCTTGTTCATTAATTTGAACCATAACAGACTCCTCAAAAAGGTCCTTACAGAAAGGACTAGATTGTAAAAAGGAGGTTACATTGGGAGGTGACTTATTGGAGCCCTCCAATGTCTCCATCTGGGCTTTTATGTGCCACTCTAGAAAATCATAGAGTGCTTCCCATAGGGTTCACGTAAGTGATTTGGTCAGAACAGCAAAAACTGTTCTGGAAGATTCTGGAAGATTTTTGGTGGCGACTTCCAACAAGATGGTAGAGGTCATAATACTGACAGGGAGGACCCCACCATGAAATTCTGCCAAAGTTGTCCCTTCTGAGATTCTTCTCATAGGGGTCCCAAACTGCTGAGCGGCTATGTCCAGAGGGAACCTTTTCTTGTCAAAAGGAAGGCCAAGCATTGCCCATTCCTTGGTGGAGTTCTCAGAGACCGGGATGACAGCAACAAATGGCTTTGTTTATGCCACTGGCTCTCGTTTTCTAGTTATTACAAAGTCCTGAAAATCTGCCTTTACATGATTAATTATTTTAAATGTAAAGCAACAGAAGGCTGGGGCTACCCAGTGAGCATATTGGGTTTTATTCAAAATAGATGTAGAACTCCATTTTCCATTAACCTGGTAAAGGGTTTCTTCTATAGCTTTCAGTGCTGTATTAGTGGGTAGGACAACAGTTTCTTTTAGCAGTTTCTGAATGTTTATTGAAGGTGGCACCAGGCGCCATTCCATATTAGGAAATGCTGCTGTCTCTAAATTCTACATATGCAACTTCGGTTATGGTTTTTCTTTCATTAATAACATACTGCCAGGAGAAAAAATGCAAAACGAGGCATCTCGCCAAGGATTATCAGTATTATCGGGGCAGATACTTGAGCCCCGCTATATTTTGATTTCAAGTTTTGTAGTCCAAACTGGCCATTTTCTTGCTACCAGTCAGAGCCCTAACATCAAACTCTACTTTAGCAGATTGTGCAGCCACTTTACCCTTACAGTTAAAGGCCGAGATATTCTTATACCTTCCACGTAACTCGGTGTCCAGGACCAATCTGATTTAGTTTTGGAATCACATATAATGTCCCTTACACTTTGCCATTCTGTGACAAGGACATCTTTGATAGTGATGATAATTTCCTTACGGAATTCAGCAAACGCAGCCAACTGTGTATCCCTTTTGGAGGAGTTTGCGCAATCTGCAGAATCATGCATCATGTCCCTTATATACTGCCATTCTGTAGCAAGGGCATCTTTGATACTGATCATAATTTCCTTATGGAATTAAGCAAATGCAGCAAACTGTGCATTCCTTTTTTGGGGAGCCTATGCAATCTGACTGAGCCTCCACAGTTGAACTGCAACTGCCTGGTAACCAAGGGGCAGAAGTCCAGGGTGAGTTACTATACCCCTTAGAGAATATGGATATTTCAGCCGGAGTTAGGTGGATCCTAGTAAGGGACTCTTCAGTATCCGATAGCTGCATGGAGGAATAGATTTCCTTTTAGGGAGTTTATTCCATGTACAGCTGAAAGTTGTGTCCTTGGTCATTCCGGATTCAGCAGGGCAGTTCAAGTTACAATATCCATTCATGCCTGCTAACAGGTGCATCTCCTCCGAGTAATACTTCAGGGTTTTGGCCCAAACATAGGTCTTGCTCAGAAAAAGGGGCAAATATCTTTTGCTGGAGTTCTGTGGGAAAGATATACTCTCCCTTTTCCGTACCCCTACTGAACCCTAGGGCCCAGCGAGACAGTTTAAAGCGAGCCGTTTATTCTTAAAACTTGTTGCCAAGAGCATGCTACAAATTTCACACAAATCTGGCAACCAACCTTATTCCCCTTTATTTCTGCAAGGGCTATGTTCATGGTAGGGGGTATGAGACGTACCCACAGGTGAAAAGCGAACCAAGCAATTCACTGTGGTTCACTTTATATGTGGGTCTTGCATAACAGCGGCCCTGCAGCGATAAAAATACATAAGTTTTTACTAGAAACTGCTCGGCACTAACTATCTATAATCATTATGTAGATAGTACTCTCAAACATAAGATGTGCTAAATTTTTTGTCACTACTAACAAATTAGGTTAATCTTGACACAACTATGTAACCATATTGCTGTATACTGTTATCCCTGCAAAGTAAGTTTCTGAATATTGCGCACTTAAGCCAACTGTATGCTGTAAAACAATTTGTTTATCTAACCTAGGCTACTGCTTTATCCAGTCTAGGGTATTACAAATCACTTTAAGGCCACAGGATATGTAAGTAGCGGTAGTATTTATTTATTTATTTATATATTACCACATAGGTTTTGCCTTAAAAGTAATTTCTTGAATGTTACTCCACTCATGCTTTATATATATTAGAAATTAATTTGTTTATCTAGCCTAGGTTACTGCCTTATTCAACCTAGGCTACTATAAACTAATTTTAAGGCTATAGGCTACATCAGAAAAAAACATCAGTCGTCATTAAACTATATAATTACTACCTAAGGTTTGCCTTAAAAGTGAATTCTTGAATGTTACGCCACTCAAGCTAACTGTATACTGTAAACTAATTTGTTTATTTAGCCTAGTTTACTGCTCTACCTATCCTAGGATACTACAAAGCCACTTTTAAGGCTATAGGCTACACAAGAACATAGCTGCAGCAGTCCTTAATTAAATTATATAACTATTTCATAAGTTTTGTCTTAAAAGTAAAATCTTGAAGGCCACACAACAAAGTGCTTCAATGAAAAAATTTTTGCCAAAAGGAAAAACTTTAATAAGCTAGGTACATAAATTAAGTACACTTTAAACATAAAAGTTTAACAATTACAAAGGTAAACAGACATAGCAATGTTTGTTCTTTCTATGCTGCCATTGGAGGAACAATAACTACTGAAAGTAGTTCCATAAGGATAAAGTCGTTTGATAATTGGGGAACATTTTCACCAAAAAACCCATTCACTACGGCCAAACAATTGGTTTTGGTATTTCTAAGTAACAGTTCCGCACAGACTGTATGGAACGGTTCTGCGAATACGAAAGTCATTAGGGAGCCATATGTTCAAGAAGGGATTGGCTAAGGAAACCTATTATAAAAGGAGCCATACTAACCTAACATACCCTAACCTAACCTAACCTAACCTAATAGGCTGTGTTACTTAGATGGGGGGTTCTGCACCCCAGACCACCCAGTAAACAAAACCACTTTTTACCAGAAGTTCCCTTATAACACTGCACATGCGCGATAGCATGCCAGGATGGCCAGCATATGAAAACATAATCAGTTCTGAGGTTAATTACAGATTAATTACAGTCGACCGACAAAAAATATTGGTAAATTCTTGACAAGCAAACAAAATACTAAGGGAAAAGTCAATTTTACTTTAAAGGAAATACCCAATGCGGAGCTAATGCTTAGTTCTACCTTGGTTTCACTTACCCTACAGGTTGGAAAATGAAAACGGTTAAAAGCCTGACATGGCTTAGCATAACAATATGCGAATGGTCAACTTGCTGAAAAATAATTACACCTGATTTTTTTCTTGCATGCCGTAATCTATCTTAATGACCTCTAAGAATAGCACTGCTATAAAATTCTACTTCAGTATGATTACACATTGCCGAATTCACACACCTAATTTTGCGTTGGCGAGAGAAGCCAACTTTTGGTTTTTCACACATGAACGAACTAGCAGCTAAAGAGTTTTTCAAATTTAAACTTTCAATGGGACTTAAAAAGTAAGCACTTAGCTTGCTACTTTGTTATCTATATAATAAATGAAGACTGTTTCAACTGGAGAGTTTTCAGGAGCGCTGAATACAGACGTGACGATGCAACTTCTAATTTGTATGGACCAGTATGAGGTAATGACTCCCAGTCTGCACAGATTACGTGTCGTAAAGATGGCGGCATATGTATAAGTGTCATTGTAACTTCTCGCAGGCTGTCATAGGGATAAACCTAGGTAACCGCTGTAGTTAAGAGAAAAGTGCCCCTCTTAACTTTGGGTCCTACTCCATCACATGTCAACGGCACTTATACTGGGCCTAGACTGACTAAAATAGAATTCTTTTATATTAATTGGTCTATCATGGAGCCTGAATTGACCCATGAGAGTAAATGCTTTGAGGATG
>NC_089759.1:164156-366656 GCF_040412425.1 Macrobrachium rosenbergii
CCAGGAGGAGCAATGCGAGAGGGCCCTTCTGATATAGCCGCTGATGGTGGAGCACTTATACGCTTATACCTCTCAGGGCACTCGCTTGCTCCGTTCAAACACATGCCCAGGTCGTCTGCTTCATGTAGACCTTCATAGAGAAAGAGGCCTCTCTCTGCTCCACAAGGACGTCAACGAGGGGGAGGCAGCGGTTTTGGCTATGTTCGTTGGTGAAACTGAGGCAGCTATGGTTGTGGAAAGCACACCTCAGGTTCTCGCGAACATAGCCAAAACTGCTGCCTCCCCTTTCTTGACGTCCTTGTGGAGCAGAGAGAGGCCTCTTTCTCTACGAAAGTCTACACGAAGGGGACAAACCTGGGCATGTGTATGAACGGAGCGAGCAAGTGCCCTGAGAGGTATAAGCGCTCCACCATCATCACCTACATCAGGAGGGCCCTCTCGCACTGCTCATCCTGGAATGACACACATGAAGGAATGGAACGTGTAGCCCAGACCCTCGTCGACAATGGACACCCAAACCGAAGTATAGAAGAGTCTCTCAAGCGAACATCGATAAATGGTACTGGCAGGAACCTCACTCCATTGCCCCTGAAAGCATAAAGCTCTTGTATAAAGGACAATTTCATCATAAATATAAAGCAGATGAACGTGCCCTCAAGAATGTCTGCCCTGTTGACCCCAATAAGAATATTCATCTGGTCATTTATTACAAGAGCAAAAAGACGAGCAGCCTGGTGATGCATAACAATCCAGCCCCACTCAGCAGGACCCCTTGAAGAAAACCAACGTGGTGTATCAGTGCTCATGCCCCGTCCGAGGATGCCTCGGTTCTTACGTTGATATGACCACTATGCGTTTCTCCAAGAGGATTTCCTGCCATGCCCAAGAAGGAGCCATCTTTAACCATGCCAGGACCGCCCATAACCAGAGAATTGCAAGAGATATAATCACGAATATGGAAATAATTGACCGAACTACGAACCACTGCTACCCGCACCTCTTGCAAGCATTGCACATTGGGAAGGAGAAACCAATCTTCAACATTACACAGGAAACCTTTCTCCTCCCCACGGCAGCCAGGAGACCTGCACCAAGCGACCCCCATAGCAAACATGCGAATCAAAATTCTGCATCTGAGGATCGAAATTCTTCCATGCATCCCCAACAATACAATGCCTCTCGCATGCAAGACGAGCCCCAAGCATCAACATGGGAGAGAAGGCTCCACCCGCAGGTCCACCCGAGATGACCTGCCGCAGGCAGCCAATCATAATTCAGCACCAATCAAGACCCCCCTTTAAATACTGACCCAAGCGCCTTGTTTCTCCAGATCCTTCTCAACCACACCCAGAGGATGACCAATGAGATGGTCAAAACACATCAACAGTACCACAACCAGAAGGTAAATTATTGATTATTTCTAGAATGTAAGAGTTTTAGCTTACAACTGCGTTTTTCGACCATCTTGGTCAAGTCAAAGTTGACCGAAGGTTGAAATTTTTTGTAGTCAACGTACAGTACGTCTACTCTGCACCCGACAGACAATTTTAGTTGACGTACGATACGTCCAGTCGGCGTTTAAGGGTTAAGTAACATAACATGTAAAAAATGTGCACATGCTGGCCCTGGTCACCCATACAAGACCTTTGAAACTTCCAGCGAAAAAACAAAGAAGCATAATTCAGAATAGCTACTCGTTACATCACCTGGAAGAATGTTTTATGCAACCTCTAAACTTCTGAAAACTATTGGATACAAAAATTTGGCTGAACAACTTACAAGTTCATCAATAAAACCAACCTTTGGTAATGAAAAGGCTTATACTCCTGAAGATGCATTGGCTCAAGTAATCTTTCACTGTTCACTACATAAGTAATATTATTAATGCTTAAGACCTGGAGCTAAAAAAGACTTCCAGCCCAAGAAGAACCCTAAAAGAGTTCAGAGGTCTGGTTAAACAAATCATTTATAACTAACTGAAAGAAAGGTCCAACTTTATCCAACTTATAACATGATTTGGGAAGCAAAAGAATCGTGCTTACCAACCTCTGCTTCTAAATGGGACATTTCAGATTATAGTGCATAAGTAGATTTCCAGGCTTTATTGACCACACAGTTAAAAGAATTCTAAAAATCACAGATTATGACAACTGCAAAGTTGATTCTGATGGAACATCCAGGCTAAGTACTGTATATAAAAAAACAAAGCTCCTCAGGAAATGCTGAAAAAAATCTTGCCATAGAAAGCAGTTTATAACGAGCAACTTCACATAATCCTGGAACTGAGGTCGTCATTTGGAGAAGTTATGTATACCTTAGTTTAACCAGACCACTGAGCTGATTAACAGCTCTCCTAGGGCTGGCCCGAAGGATTAGATTTATTTTTACGTGGCTAAAAACCAATTGGTTACCTAGCAAAGGGACCTACAGCTTATTGTGGAATCCGAACCACATTATAGCGAGAAATGAATTTCTATCACCAGAAACAAATTTCTCTTGTTCTTCACTGGCTGGTCGGAGATTCGAACTCGCGACCATCAGAGTGGTAGCTGAGAACAGAACCCGCTCACCCAGCGAAGAACATAAACAACCATCATTACTGCTTTTTTGTCAACCAAGTAGATTTAAGTTTTCTAAAGAGACTAAAACAATTTAGTTAAAGAAAAGCAGTACTTACAGAGTTGTATTTCTTAGCACTACATTAAGCAACCAGCCATTAGGTTTGTGAGCATCTGCACTTTATTTCAACTTATTTTGTTCTTCTGTTTGCAAGATATGTCCTAAAGTATCAATGCCTCACACAGCATGTAAGCATGAAGCTTAACATAAACAGAACTTAACTACATGCCTTAACTGTGGTAAAAGAAAGGATTGTGTGAATTTTATACTTACCTCTGCCCTCATTCCCTGGTTGCTGCCATTTAGACTTCCCTGCAATATTTCCTAGCACTTTTTATTTCTATTTTCATAAATGAGACTGTATCACTGAATGGCAAAGGAGTCATTAGTTGTATAGCAGTTGATGCCATACTCTCCTTTCGTCTGCCATTCCTTACGAGCTGGCAATAATGACAATTCAATAGAAACATCACTTCTAAAATTTGCAATATAAGTGGGGACTTGAAATTACACTTCCTAAAGGAACTAAACTTCTTCAGAGATATCACTGCATTCGTGGAATCATTAAAAATCACAAATCCCCATGATCCAGGAGTCATAATATAAGAAAGCATAAGCAGAATCCCTCAGCTTACAAAAATCTTTTAATAATTCAAGCTGTGAAAATAAGCAAAATGAATTAGCCCTGAAATTCAGCAGAGTGAAATGTTGTAAAAAGGGTACAGAAGAGTAGGTATATGGGGATGCAGCAAAGTGGAGACTTTTGTTTAATCCAACCTGCCTCCTTCAATGTATTTTCCTTGAATATTTCTATACCACTACTAATCATTTTTTCCAGGAGTGAAATATGTTCTGGAACACATTTTGAAGGAAAAATAAACTTAAGTGAACAAGTCCCTTCTAGTTGCAAAAAGAAAAATAACAGTGCCTTCACATTTGAGAATTTGGGAAAAAATTTTCGTGGATGCAGCAATAATGCTCCAGACACCATGACTACCTTTCTGTTCTGACCCCTGTGCACTTCTTTTTTTTTCTTCGTACGTCCACCCTCAAACGTCACCTATTCAAATAATGCAAAAGACAAAAAAAAAAAAAAAAAAAAAAAAAAATCATTACTAAACATGTGCACCATCCCTTCACGGTATTCCATGAAAGGAAAGAATGTTTGTAACAGAACCAACAGCAAATGCATAATACTCAGAAAACAGGCCTTTTTGATGGTTGAATGTCTACCAAAATTTGGTGCACAGTAATCTGAACTATAAGGAAGTTGTTTCATATTTTTAGAAGTAAATTCCAAAGAACAAACCTTGAGACATTCAAAGTAGGGACATATACATGCACCCCAATGTCAAACCAACCTTAACCTAGCAAGAAAAGTAACCCTTCAGATCATTTGGTACAGACAGTCCTCACTATCTGAGGATTCTTGTTCAAGAATGTGTTGAATTTGAAAAAAAGGCACAATATTAATTCCTGAAAATTCTTCAACTGCATTCAATAAAAATATGATATGGAAAATGCTGTACTTTAATGACAACATCAAATATTAATCCTCTGATGTAAGCCATAAAAATGAGGGAGGGAAGTAGTATTACTAGTATCAATAAATATTTTTTTGCTGTTTATCTCAAATAATTTTATATATTGTATACAGCATATTTTACTGACAATAAAAATTAACATTGTCACAAAAGCATGTACAGTATCTACATAATAAACTTTAATACCAGTCATTCAGTAACAGGATAACTGATCTTTTACACTTTTTTCTCTTACTTATAACTATAAATTGTCCTCTCCAATCAGTTACAAATACAATTAGTGTAAACATGATAACTGCCAGAAAATAACTTCCAAATTACAGGATAAATAATTACTTTTTTGTTAGGTATTAGAAGTAAATGACCACTGTAAGAGAAGAGAAAAATTACCCAGCTAATGAGCTGTTGCGAGGAGCACAAAACTGATATAATTTTCTGTTACTGGATTTTGGTAATAGGATATTTTGTAGATATTTCCTTTTAATTTTTCTGTTAAGTCTCTTTCATGATTTCAAACTTGTTGGGCTTTTATGAATGCTGTTAGTACTGCAGCATTATAGACCGCAAATTCAGTCTAACTTATAGTCGTGTATAATAGGTTATGCTACACAGGGCATGCATTCATGAGATAAGAAGGGTCAACTGCATCCTAATATACATTAGACAGATGATCTAAAGATTGTACTATACCTTAGAAAAGTATCCTACAATGTGATATCCTCTGGAATCATATTCAGTCATGACATAAAACAAAAATGGATCAGTGTCATAATAAAGCGTTTTATGGTCCAAGAAGAGCTTCGCTAGTAGACACAGGTTCTGTGCATATAATTTATTTTTACGGCCATCAAGTTCAAAGAATGAAATGGACCCTTTCCGATAAATCTCGTTGCCTGGTGGATGCTTGAAAGGACATTTTTGCTGCAAAACAAATGCATGAATTAGATTTATAAAATACATTATCAATAAGACTACTGTACTTCTAACAGCCTTTTTATTTGTTACCATAACTATTTGAAAGTGAGAGGCAATTTCTAAACTAGCAATATCTGCTTTGAAGTACTAAATATTTTAAAGGAATAAGAGCACAGTACAATAGCTTTTAAACATTAGTACTTTTACAACAACAAAAAAGTTTACCTAACGGTACACCCAATACCTCACAAAAATCCCAAACATATAGCTTAGCACAAGCTAAGAATTAGAACCCTATTTACAGTATACAGTAACTACTGTACCTTCGCATTGAATAAATAATAATAATAATAATAATAATAATAATAATAATAATAATAATAATAATAATAATAATATAATAATAATAATCTGAAGAACTGTAATGACACGTGATGGCCCTGCTCTCAATATAGTTTTTCTTATTTTTAGCTACTCTTCTACAGTCATTCCCCAAATTCTGAGCAAGTCAGGTTCCTGACCATTAGTCATAAACTGGAATACATGCAAGTCAGGGAACTACCTTCCATAATTCCTTGACAGGACTCCTTAAGAGCACATAAGTCATAATGCCTCCTAGTGGGACAAAGCCATATCCTCTCAGGAAAACCCCCTACTGAAATGCAAGGCCTGGCAAAATTTTCCATTTGAATGCTTCTTAGAGCAAGCGGCCAGTGAGCCCAAATCTGTTTGTATTTCCACATACAGTAACCATTTTGTATGAAATGAGATTTGAATGTAATTAACCCATTACTAGACTAACCCGAGACATCTTGCGATCAGTGTTCTAAAAATTGAGGACTGATACGAGATGTCTTGTGATCCACAGTGTTGTTTTAGGGCTTCTTTGAGATATCTCGTGCTATATCATATGTTTGGCAGTGGTACTTGGTGCTGAAAGTCGAGTTATTGAGAATGACTTTTTTGTTTTTTGTGCCGACTGTCTCTCATTAGTAGCACTTCAACAATCATCCTGGTCGTTTGTTTGTTTTTTTGCTTATTTTTGCCTGTTTTTAGGTAAGTTTGGTTCTTTTATTTGTCATCTTAGACTGTTTATGTTACATTATTGATTTATCACATTGCTGTCGTGTCTTTTGTTAGCTAATCCCTTGACTATTTTGTGATTCATCGAGTATAATTTTCTTTTCTTTTACATCGAGTACGCACCATTACTAGCTCTCCAGTGGTGACTTTGAGAATCTGTTTGTTTCATTTCTTCTTTTTGACTGTTTTTAGGCAAGTTTGGTTGTTTTACTTGTCATTTTAGACAAAATTTCTAAAACTAAGCATACAAGATAGACCAAAAATAGGTATACTTTGTACAAGATAACTCGTTAATGACCATAAAAAGGTCTCACATTGAGCTTCTAAAAATCACTATTTTACATAAAATAATTTTATGTTGAAATTAAGAAGCATAGTGCCTAAACAACTTATAATTTTCAATTAATTAAATAAAATGTCTGGGATCTTTTTGACACATTATGTTAAAAAATTCATCCTTTAAGGGGTTAATTAGAAATAATCTTATAGCATAGTTATAGTTTCCTCTTCTCCTTCTTAGATTAAACTTCTGGCACTCAAGTTGTACCTAGCACTGCTAGCAAACTAAAAAAGAAAACTGAAACAAGTACAGTCACTCAAAATCATATGGCAACACTTTCCAGAAGCTTTCATTCACCCAACAATAATTTATTCTTTTTATATATACAAGGAAATTTGTTTTTCTTGTTCAATTTGATTTTGGTTATTAATCATACAGATAACAACATAAAATAGAACACCACATGAAACAGCCATGATATGAAAAATGACAAAACATTTTGAAAAGTTTTGCGTCAGATAGCTGGGTAAAAAGAGTTAAAGAAAAAATTATCATTTGAATCCAAATAAAAGAGTATTAACTAAAGAGCAATACTGAATAATCAACAAAATTATATGAATAGAGAAGGGAATACATTTACCATAATCATTGTCCAAAACACAAAAAAGAAAAACTCTCATAACATCAGGTGATGCCACACTCGGGCAGGAAAGTTAAACTGTACCATAATCACTTCCACCCATGAGATGGATAACACATGCAACTACACCCCATTTATGTTTCTATCGGAGATACTGCTCGGCAGTTTGGCATAAATAGAACCACCATGCACAGGTGAATATGACGACACAGAAAAAGAGGAAATGTAATAAATCTATTGAAAAAAGTGGAGGACGACCCGATGGTTGCACCACTGTTGAAGATCACCAGATGATCATTGAAGCAGCTCTCCACCTGACTCCTCTGATAACTGTTGTTGCTATCAAGGGAAAACACAATGCCCTCCCTTCAAGTTGATGCCCAAACCATTCATAACAGGCTGCTTGAGGCTAAGATATTTCATCATATTCCTGCCAGAGAAATGCAATGAAGAGAGGCCAGGGTTTGCTCTACAAAATTACCCAGTGACCAATGATCTCCATAAGAAAGCCATCTTTTGTGATGAGAACACATTCTCCACTGATGAGCATAGTAGTCTTCTTCACTGCTGGCATCCAGTTAATAGAAGTCAAGTTTTATGGACTTTAAGTTAATGTTAAGCTTCTTGCCAGTTTTAGTTCTTTAGAAACTTAGATAATAACACAAAAACAGATGTTATGTATTCAGTTAATTTCATAAAAGCTATTAAAATTATGGTCCCAAGAAGCAACAAAAGAAATGAGAAATTCCACATGATAAGGGTGTGCACGTACACACATAAATACAAATTCATTACTGTATCATAGAGTTAGAGGAGAAGGAGAATTCCTTTTATTTCCTTTCAATGTGCTTTATTACGCTGACGTTTCAGGACCATGTGTCCCATTTCCAAAGCTATAAATTAAAAAGACAACAGAATTAAAAATAGACTCAGATTTTAAAAACAAGGAAAAAGTTTTTACATAAAAGTATAAAAAGAAACATAACAGAAAGGAACAATGTTATATTTGCATTTTTTTCCCATGGTCTCTTATGCATGAAAATTCGGGGTTTGATAATTTAGCGTCCGTTTGGTAACTTATGCCAGGATGAGTCTAATCTCACCTTCAACAACCTGCAAGTGGAGCCCACATACTTCCCCAGGTCACATCTGCAGCACAGGAAAAATGCAAATATAACATCAATTACAAGGATTTCAAAATATTAGGCAAAGCTCCGAATGACCACCAACTGTCAATACTAGAATCTTTTTTTTATTAAACAACCAGTTCCCCAATTAAATACTAAGTCCACGTCAACACCTCTATACCTCTCGTGAGTTTCCGTTGGAACCAAAACGGACCCTGAGTGTCACTCTGCTTTTGCCTTCAGCACTGTTTGGTAACCGTTGCTCCTTTCTGTTATGTTTCTTTTTATACTTTTATGTAAAAACAATTCTGTTGTCGTTTTAGTTTATAGCTTTGAAAATGGGACACATGGTCCTGAAACGTCAGCATAATGAAGCACATTGAAAGGAAATAAAAGGAATTCTCCTTCTCCCTAACTCAATGCTGTTCATCAGGTTTAAATATACATATATATATATATATATATATATATATATATATATATATATATATATATATATATATATATATATATATATATATATATGAAAATAAGAAGGCCCATAAAACACTATTTAAACGTTGAAACCATATATTTCGGGCACTTGTTTCTGTGCCCCTGTTCACTGGTAGAATATGGACAGGTGGAAAGTTACAATGGTATATATACAAAAACATGAAGGTGTGGCCTTAGGCCTGCCATGCTATGGAGGTGGCATTCCTTAAGAAGGAGGAGAGTGACCAAATTCCCTAGTGGTTTTGGCCTCATTAGCTCCCGTTTGGCGATGGATCTGGCAGTCGCGTTTCTTGGGTCATCTTCTTCAGGAGGGGTTTGAGGATTAAGGTGTCGATGGCGTCCGATTTCCAATGTCCTCCTGACAGGTTCATATTGTTGGTTTGATTGATGATAGCAGATTCCAGCGTCTTTCTTTTGTACGGACAGCTACTCTTGAAAACCAACTCCGCCCCACTCCAGTTAATGGCATGCCCTGTATTTCTGATATGTAGGAAAATTCCCGAACTCTCCGAAGCGTAACCGTACAAAAGAAAGATGCTGGAATCTGCTATCATCAATCAAACCAACAATATGAACCTGTCAGGAGGACATTGGAAATCGGACGCCATCGACACCTTAATCCTCAAACCCCTCCTGAAGAAGATGACCCAAGAAACGCGACCGCCAGATCCATCGCCAAACGGGAGCTAATGAGGCCAAAACCACTAGGGAATTTGGTCACTCTCCTCCTTCTTAAGGAACGCCACCTCCATAACATGGCAGGCCTAAGGCCACACCTTCATGTTTTTGTATATATACCATTGTAACTTTCCACCTGTCCATATTCTACCAGTGAACAGGGGCACAGAGACAAGTGCCCGAAATATATGGTTTCAACGTTTAAATAGTGTTTTATGGGCCTTCTTATTTTCATATTACACTGTAGTATTACAGGAAAAGACATTCATATATATATATATATATATATATATATATATATATATATAATCATGAAGCTACAAATGTAAGCTTAATATGAAATTCACGCTACCTCGGTATATCTCCATGAGATATATCTCCGTTGGAGAATTGGCGACAATTCTCCAACGGAGATATACCTAGGTAGCGTGAATTTCGATATTATTAACATTTGTAGCTTCATGATTGTATATAAATCACGGTGTGATAAAAATTTCATATATATATATATATATATATATATATATATATATATATATATATATATATATATATATATATATATATATATATATATATATATATATATATATATATAGAGTTATACCTCGGTTCACAAACTGAATTCGTTCACGGATGCAGCTTGTGACTAAAAGTTTGTGACCTGTATCAATTTTTCCCATTTAAAATAATGTAAATACAAATAATTTGTTCAAACTTCAGAAACACTGATTTTTAGAATCTTTTAATGTTTTTTGGAACAAAGAATATAGACTTCAATTAAAATAACCTTAATCATATACAAGTACAGTAGCTCACCAAGACAATGGACCGTGGTATATCGTACTTAGATATATCGGTGCGAAATGGAAATATCGATTTGAGGGTTTTTGCATCCGGATCGAGCGCCGAACTGTTTTTTCAAATCAGGCTCTCTTAGTGGGTATAACACTCGCCTACTGTTTGTTTCTTTATTAATTTACATTTCTTCCATCTCTAAAAATTATGCTAAAGCTTTTACAGCCCTGCAGTTTATATTAATAAACAGCTGTTTGCCAATGTTAGTTACCATAACTAACAGAGGTTTACTAAGAGTTGTTAAAAACTTGCTTATTTTCAATGCAATTCCATAAATAAAAACCCAATACATTTTTATTCATCTGTCATGCAATGGAGAAGAAGGTGTTAGGAAAGTGTGCCACTAACTTGAAGCAGCAGGTATTATAGCTGTGGCTAAAGAACGAATAATGAGCAGACTCCAAAATGATTTGGAGGCAAAAGCAACGCCTGAAACTGACAAAATCACTCATGTACTTCATTTAATTTACTGCACTTATACACAAAGTAGTTGCAAGTTTTAAACCTCCAGATTTGATACTATATGAAAGAAACGTCTCTCTAAAATAAGTTTCATTTGGCAACTAAAGACAGTGATGATGTCCATCAAACGCAATCAGCTGCTGATTTTAAGAATGTAAACAAAACCAGAATGCAAATGGCACATGATCGCTCTGTTCATATCTTATAATACGATAATATAACAATAACACATGCAATATGATTAGATACAGTAAAACAACAATTTTATTAAAATTTTCAATATTCTCAATACACAAATATTATTTGACTTTTGTAAATCAATATATTGGAGTAACAACCTAGCCGGGTCTCTCTCTCTCTCTCTCTCTCTCTCTCTCTCTCTCTCTCTCTCTCTCTCTCTCTCTCTCTCTCTCTCTCTCTCTCTCTCCTTATGATGATGCTCCATCCTCCACCAAAAATATTAGGGTGCTTTCAATGGACCCTTTTGGGGAATGTTTGCGTGTTCCCAGCCTGAAGCAAGGTTCGTGAACTGAACAAAAAATTTTTTAAACATCTGGCTCGTAACCCAATTTGCTCGTGAACAGGACTGTTTGTTTATTGAGGTACCACTGTGTGCGTGTGTGCGTGCATGTGTGTATATATGTACTGTATATGTATATGTATGTGTGTATATATATATATATATATATATATATATATATATATATATATATATATATATATATATATATATATATATATATATATATATAATATATGTATATATACATTATAATATATATGTATATATATGTATACACATGTATATATAGGTATATAAAATATGTTATATATATGTATGTGTATATATATGTATTTATATGTGTATATGTATACATATATATATGTATATATATGTATATATAAATACATATAAGGGATTTTGACGAAGGAAAAATCTATTTCTGGATCGGGTCCCGTGTCAGCCGATGAAAAAGTCCATTCAGCACTTATTTCTAGGTAATTCCGTTGCTAGATACCAGAGAAAGCTAAATGAAATGCTGGAGTTACTACCCCCAGAGCGAGCTCCATCAGATGGAGTCGTGTATGGAAAAGGGTGAACTACAAAAACACGGAACCTTATCCTATAGAGATCCCAAGGTCAAAAGTCCCACAGGGAGGTGCCGTTACAAACCCATGTACCACCCGTGGACAGCACACAAAACACTGCTAGCCGCATTCCATGAAAGCAACACCCCACTAGAATGATGTTTACTATGGGAGGGACATGACACATGATGGAGGTGGGTCATCGGGTGACACGGTCCCTCTCCAGAAATAGATTTTTCCTTCACAAAAATCCCTTTTCTGGATCGGGTCCCGTGTCAGCCGATGAAAAATTAACAGAGAAATAAACATAATTCTTAAACTAAAAAGATAAAAATTCTAAGGGGAACAGAAGACCGAAGGTCCAAAAAGAAACTTTTTAATCACTAGTAACAATAACAATAATGTACAAAAGAAACTGATGTTAGCTTAAAATTAACATGACAATGTGAAAAAGTACATAAACAAAATAACTATACAATATTGAAAACCTTATAACTTAAATGTGTCATTTAGACAAATACATGGATAACACAGCCAGGTGAGAAGTCAAGGCAAGCCTGACTGAAATGACCGTAAGGGGATAACTGAGGCAGTGGAGGAGGAAATGACTAGGAATCAGAAAGGGAACCAGAGGGAGGGACAACGTTCCCTGCCGCGACTGCTGAGAATTTAAGAGCTTCTAAGGATTTCAAATAGTGACGTTTGAAAACCAAGGGTGACTTCCAACCGGTGTACCTGGTAATATCCGTGAAATTCATGTAATGAAAGTAATTAATGGAGGTGGCCACAGCTCTAATATCATGAACTTTTGGGACTGAGTCAGGGTTAGCCTGCTTGATAAAGTAAAGGATCTGTTGTCTAATAGCAGACATAGAGAGATTACCCCCTCCTTCCCTTATAAAGAGAGCCCCAGAAGAGATGTGAGAGGACCTGTCTAAATAAGCCCTCAAAGTATGAACTGGACACAGGGACAGGTTTAGAGGCAGAGGAAGAATTTTCCAAGGTGACCACCTATGCTGCGGATCTTCATTTTTGGCCAGGAAGGTAGAGTGAGGAATCAGCAAAACCTCCCCTGATGGAAGGAAGTCGACGTGGTTGGGTTCCCTAGAGAGTGCAGACAGCTCCGAAATTCTAGCACCCGAAGCCAGGCTAACTAAAAACAACGTTTTCCTCAACAAGGAAAGGTAGGGGCAGGATTGATAATCGATATCTGAGGCTAACTTCAACACGTCATTTAGAAACCAGGAAACCGTATGTGGACGGATTACTGGCCTCAGACGCACATGCTTTAGGGATGGAAGAAAAGTAAGGGTCTGTGAGGTCAATTTTGAAACCATACAAGAACACTTTTACGTAGAGCCGACTTGACTGTAGTAACAGTACTAGCGGCTAAACCCTTCTCAAACAGTGATCTAAAAAGGAGATTGCTAAATTAATGGTCATTACTGTAGCCTCAGATTCTCTTAAAAAGAGTGCTAGTTTCTTAATTGCTGAGTCGTACTGACGAAGAGTGGAGGCCCGCTTATCTGATTCTAAGAACATGGTATTGACAGGATCAACGTTAGCATCCCTTTGAGCCGCAAACTTCATAAAGTCCACAAAGCCAGGGCATTTTGGATTTTTGAGGAAGCTGACACAGTCTGAGTTTGTACTACTTGTGTTAGTTTCGGACTGGGGATTCGGATGTGGCGAAGTTTCAGTTCTAGTAGAAGAGGAAACCAGCTGCTCTTTGGCCAGTAGGGAGCCACTAGAGCTACTTGACCCTTGAACGTCCTCAGTTTGTGGAGGACTTTCAACAACAAGTTCACTGGAGGGAACAGATAGATCACCTTCCACCTGTTCCAATCCAATGACATTGCGTCCGTGAAAAGAGCTTGAGGGTCCAGGTTGGGAGCTACGTAATGAGGAGCTTGTTGTTGAGCTTGGTTGCGAACAAATCTACCTCCAGACCCGGAACTAGTTGGCAGATCCAATTGAACGAGCCCTGTCTAGGGACCACTCCGACTCGAGGAGTTGTCCTGGAGAGAGAATCTGCTACGACGTTCGGACCCCTGCAAGATGGGTGGCAGATAGGTGCCACTTGTTCTTGCAGGCCAAGGAGAAAAGTGCAATCATTACCTGGTTGATCCTGCTCGATTTTGAACCTCCCCTGTTTATGCAGTGGACTACCGTGGCGCTGTCCAGAACCAGTCTTATGTGAATCTTCTTGGGGGGAAGAAGCTTCTTCAAGGTAAGGAAGACCGCCATGGCCTCCAGAACATTTATATGGAACTGGCGGAACATGAGGGACCAAGTCCCCTGTACTTCTTGGTGTTGAGAATATCCTCCCCACCCGCTTAAGGAGGCGTCTGTGTGGATAACCAACGCCGGAGGAGGAAATTGAAGGGGGACTGACTTGGACAGGCTCTTGACAGTCGACCAAGGACGGAGTCGCTTCTTCAAGATGTGGGGAATCAGAGACACCTTGTCCCTGAGACTGATATTTGCCCGACTCCGCCACACTCTGTTGATATCCTTCAGTTTCACTTTAAGCAACAGGTCTGTCACCGGCGAACTGAAGGGAGCCCAAGACTCGTTCTTGGGTCCGCCGAGAGGCCCTTTTGGATTTGAGAAACTGTCTGGTTGCTCTGGCTATCTCCTTCCTCTTGGGAGGAGGAAGAGAGAGCTTGTGAGAATTCAGATCCCACTGGATTCCTAGCCATTGAAAACAACTGCTGGGAACCAGGCGGGACTTCTCCCTGTTTACACGAAAGCCCAAGGATTCTAGAAAGTCGACCACCACGGATGTAACTCTCCGGCATTCCTCGGCGCTGGATGCCCAGATGATCCAGTCGTCGAGATCACGCGCCAGCGTAATCCCTTGAGATCGGAGTTGCTGTACGACCGTGTCTGTCAACTTGGTAAAAATCCTTGGGGCTATGTTGAGGCCAAAAGGCATCACCTTGAAGGAATATGCCTGCCTTCCGAGCCTGAACCCCAGAAAGGGGGAGAACCTTCTCGCAACCGGGACGTGATAATAGGCGTCGGAAAGATCTAGAGAGGTGGTTACGGCTCCACGGGCAGTAGGGTCCGAACTTGGGAGACAGTAAGCATCCGAAACTTGTCGCAACGAATGTAGGAATTCAGACGGGACAAGTCCAGAATTACTCTCCGTTTGTTGGAACCTTTCTTTGGAACACTGAAGAGCCTGCCTTGGAACTTCAGAGACCTCACTTTCCTTATAGCCTGTTTCTGTAGGAGATCCTCCACAAAGTCCTCGAGATCCTTGGTCGTAGCCTGATAAAACTTGACTGGTGGAGGGGGATTGTCGATCCAACTCCAGCCTAGGCCCTTGAAAACTATACTCTGAGCCCAGGGACAGAAGGTCCACCGAGCTCGAAAATGGTACAGCCTCCCGCCCACAGGATGTATGTCATCCGTCCTGTGATTGCTTCCCCCTGGAGCCTCTACCTCCCCTGTTCCTGGGAGAGGAGCGGGGGCTCCCCTTCCCGAGCGGCCACGGGGCTTATTGCCCTCTGGTTGATTGTCTGGGGCAAAATTTCCCTGACTTTCATATGCAGGATTGAAAGCTGGGGAGGAGACATAGGAAGGAGCAGCCAAAGACTGATGTGCCGGGTTTACCAGGACATACTGAGGTGGAGGATGGGAGGAAGAGGTCGAAGGTTGACTTTGTAAAGGAACCTGGACCAAGGACTGAGCTGGAAGACGTTTGAAGTGTTTAAATTTCTTACTGGACTTGGTGGGAGGGCTGGCAAGATCAGACTGTTTCCTTTTATAGGGCAGGCCCCAACGGGAACGGAGGCTTTGATTGACCCTAGCTGCCTCAGATAAGACTGCATCAACTTCTTCTTGTGGGAAAAGATTAGCACCCCAGACCGAACTCTTAAGAAGCTTATTAGGTTCATGCCGAACTGTGGCTGCTGAAAAGATGTGCTTCCTGCAGGCCAGTCGGGCAGTCATAAAGTCAAACAGATCTTGTTGAAAACTCGCCAAGAGAGATTTCGTCAAGACCTGGAATAATGGATCTTCTCTGTAAACCAAAGAAGTTGCTTCCGCTAAAGCCAAAGAGTTCAAAGACCTGGCGAGCCTTTCCTTAGTATCAGCCTCTGTTTTCAAGAGCGACTCTGGGATCTTAGGGAGCTGCTCACTGAACAGATCAGAGGCAAAGTCTGGGTCAAGCCGAGTCACCGTAAACGTATTAGGGGCTCCCTTCCAGAAGTCGGTGCCTCCGGGAAAGACGAGCGATGTAGGGTCCGTCTCACGGAGATGAGGAAGGGGTTTACCTTCGAAGCAAGCCTGGCTAGTCAGGGAGGCCACTTTCGAAGCGCAAGGGAGAAGGAGAACATCACTGAGAGTGAACATAGTGAACACTCCCTTAGCTGGTGTGAGCTTAGTGTTCTCCGCTTGCCACTCCGTAAGGGTCCTCATCAAAGACGACTGGGCTTGGTCCCTAGGATAGATGACCGTCTCCTTAGGGACTTTATCAGACCTGTTCCAAACCTCTCCCTTCAGCCTGGCAAAACCAGTGTAGGGAGATGTCAGGTCCGGAGGATAGAACTCTAACTCTTCCACTCTCCTCGTGCCTAAACCCTCTATGGTAAGAGTACCTTCGTACTCGGCAGCATAAAGGGCGAGACGCCAAGGATTCCCTAGATCGAAGGGAGGGAGAGTGGAAGGGTCAGGAACAGAATGCCTAGAACGTTGTTGAGATTCCACCTTCTTCGAAAGAGAATGAAAAGAAGAAGCAAGACCAGACAGCTTACTGTCTACCCTCGCGTCGATCTTCTCAAATCTCGTGTCGATTCTTTCCAGGAACTGTTCAAAGAACTGAAGTGTATCAAAAGAAGGAGGAGGGGGAACTACCTGACGTGATTGAGGCTCCGCCTGGGACCCGGAAGGGGAGGCTGTACTCGTCGATGGAACGGGGCTCGTTGTCCGTGCCGCCGCCGGAGGGACCCCATATCGGCCTGCCGGAGTAGGTAAGGTTTTCTTTTTAAAGGACTTCACCTTCGAGGCAATAGACCCAGACGTGCCCGAAAGGTATGAAGATTTAGAGAAGCCTTTAAAAGAAGCAACAGAGGAAGAAGGAGAGTTAAACAGTGAAGAACCTGCCTCACTTACCCCCTTACCTGCCTGATGCTCTGGGATAATGCTCGGAGACTCAAGGCGAGATCGAGTTCCGCCGCGTCTTCCGAGCGCCGCGCTCAAAGCCGAACCGTCTGGAGAGGGCTGGGTCAACTCCCGAATCCCGGCAATCAACGGAGCAGCAACCTCGTCGGTGACAGAAGCTGTGATCCAAGCGCCGGGAAAAAGGACATTACAAATGTCCTTCGAGTATGTAGGGATTGCCAGCTCCTACGTTGCGCCCAAAGCCGCTAACCCAGACTTTAAGGGCCTGAATCGAAGAATCACGAGACTTGCGGTCAGCCTGCGGAAGAAAAACATTATTGTGGTCTTACCGAAGGCGGAGGGAATCGATAAAAATGTAAACATTATAGTTGGCTAAGAAGAAAAGATGCATGATCACCTACCGAATCATCGATAGCCTGCTCGTAAAGAGCGTAGCAAACATCACATCCGTCAGGGTGCCAAACAATAAGATCCCCTACGTGGACCGCACATCCGGTGTGAGACCGACAAACCGTGGCCGCTGGCCTGATGGAGGGCTGCGGAGCACCCTTCTTCTTGGCAGCGTACCACCTGTAAGAGTATGAGATTATGAGTACACTGTGTAAGGTGCCGGAGTAGTGTGCCGGAGCAACACAATATTAAACCAAGCCGTGAAACCAGCCGGAATGATCCGGGAGGTAACCTGGTAAAAACTCATACAAGCAAAAATAATAATAAATAAAGCAAAATAAATTTACCGGAACTAGCCGGAGTAACATGCCTTAAAGTAAGTGACGGATACAAAGTGAAATGAAATGGGAAGGTTAAACTGTCCGGAGAAAGCGTATTCCCGGCAACTAAAAATAATATGAAACTAGCGATAACGGAAGACCGATAAACGCTAGAACCGCCGGAGCGGGAAGCAAGGAATGCGCTCCGATAGAAGACAGTAGTTAGCTAAGGTCAGGGAACGTCAAGAGCCCGACACGAAGACAGTCAGGCGGAAAGCTCTAACTGGCAACGAAGAAGGGACTGAACCGGAGTGTCGCTAAATTAAACGACACGCCGGAGAAGACGTATGAAGGGGAGGAATGGGAACCCCGGAGGAAGAACCGAAAAGGAACGACCAGAGAGTGGGAATGCACAATCCGGGTGTTCCGTGTCCTCCCGCTGACTGAGTCGTTACCCAGCAAACGCGAGAGAAGCAGGAGAGGAACAGGGACAACCTCCTCCAAGGGGGGGACAGGGAGATAAACATGGCCAAAGATGGTGGACAGGAGAGGGGGAAGCTCTCCCGGCCACTAACAGTCCCCGGAGGGAGAGTACAAAGGTAAAGTCACGGACCGTACCAAAGAGAGGCCAAACAATGCAGAGGAAGGGGGCACAGGCTATAGGCTAGGAAAAGGATGGGTCGACATAACCAAAAACTAGAACTAACCTTAAGTAAATACCAAACTAGGGTAGGCTACATGAAGCCCCTCGCTATCCCAGCTTAACCAAGAGGCTCATTAGCCTACGCGAAAAGCCAAACAGGGAGAGGGAAGCAACATGAGGTCCTCGCTATTCCAGCTTAACGAGAGGCTTATTAGCCTCACGAGAAAGCCAAACAGGGGAAGGGAACATAAAGGAGAAGACCCTGGTAAAACTTAAGGAAAGCGCCGCATGGAAAAAAAACGAACACAAAACCCTAGAAGGGCATGTGAACGGAAAGAATGAACGACCATCCCCCCCTTTTATATGGAAAAAAAGGGCAAGCCTAACGCCCCAAAAAAGAAAACCAAAGCTAACACCAACCCATAAAGAAAAATATCAATACAAAACAAGAGGAGGACCATACCCAACACGATGTGGACGTGAAGGGAAATGGCCGCCTCGAAACAAAAGAAACATCCATGATAATCATCTAATATCAAATGCATCCGAACACTGGGTTAAAGGGGAAACAAAAAAACTTAAAAGTACAAACGTAAATAAAATTCCCAGAAGCTACGAGAAGGGAAGGGCAAAAATAAGGCATGTAAATGAATTGATAAAAGGCGAATAGGCTCGAGGGGGAAGCCCGACGCCTAAACACCAGCCCTCAACTCGAAGCAAAGGGAAACAAATGTTAGTCAATCAAAATCACTAATTAGACCTCATGAAAAGGAAAATGCTCCTAAACACGAAGAGGAACCGTGAAAAAGATTGAAAAACAGGGCGACCCAAGATCACGAACCGCGCATGGAGGTCACGTGAGGCCGTGAGAGGAGATCGAGACGGGCGTTATAAATCCCTTTAATTATTAAACTAAAGGGAAATAAGGAGCCTCAATCGCCTCAACTAAAAAACGAAATATTGGTACTCAACTTAGGTGACGAAAGACCTTGTGAGGAAGCCATAATGAGCAAAAAGGCACAAGATTAAAAGCACAACGAAAAAACGTGTGAACGATGGTGCTTGCTGAAATGGAATGCGGCTAGCAGTGTTTTGTGTGCTGTCCACGGGTGGTACATGGGTTTGTAACGGCACCTCCCTGTGGGACTTTTGACCTTGGGATCTCTATAGGATAAGGTTCCGTGTTTTTGTAGTTCACCCTTTTCCATACACGACTCCATCTGATGGAGCTCGCTCTGGGGGTAGTAACTCCAGCATTTCATTTAGCTTTCTCTGGTATCTAGCAACGGAATTACCTAGAAATAAGTGCTGAATGGACTTTTTCATCGGCTGACACGGGACCCGATCCAGAAATATGTATATGTGTATATATATACATGTATATATGATTCCCGATTACTGGCACCGATCTCCGGTTATCGGCAGCGCTGATTCCCAGTTATCGGCGCTGTTAACAGGACACCAGTGCTGCTGATAACCGGGGATCGGTGCTATTATCGCCGCCGCTTTTCGGTTATTGTCACGCTGTCAGGAATGGAAGCCCCACCAACAACTGGGGACTGCCTGTGGAACATATCTAGCCATTATTCACGGAAAATTCCCCCATTCGCGGTATTTTTCACTGAGAAATATTCACTAATTACTGTATTTTCATATAATTTTCATGAATAAATGCACATTTTGTGATAAAACTATTAAAATACTCAGGTATAAGCATTTTTACAGGGTTTTTCTTGTGTTTAAACTATCAAAATGGACAATTCTAAGTGTTTTTAGAGGGGTTTTAAGTATTCGCGGATTTTAGCTATTCATGGGGGGTGTGGTACGCATCCCCGCGAATACGGGGGTTCACTGTATATGTGTGTGTATATATATATATATGTATGTGCACACCCTTGTCATGTGGAATTTCTGATTTCTTTTACTGCTTCTTATGCTTATAATTTTAACAGCTTTTATGAAATTAACTGAATATATAATGTCTGCTTTTTTTATTAATTATTATCTAAGCTTCTACAGAACTAAAACCAGCAAGAAGCTTAACATTACTTAGTTTAAGTCCATAAAGCTTAACTTCTATTAACTGAATGCCAGCAATGGAGAAGACTACCATGCTCATCAGTGGAGAATGTGTTCTCATCACAAAAGATACACACACACATTATATATATATATATATATATATATATATATATATATATATATATATATATATATATATATATATATATATATATATATATATATATATATATATATACACACACACATACATACAGTCCAACCTCTTACATCCAGGAACCTTGGGACCCGGCGACAAAAATAAAGAACGAATTTCAACCATCAACCACTGCATTTGAACGTTGCCATAAAAAAATTAAACAAAGCACATTGCCATCTACTGAGAAAAATGAGCACTAAACATTCGCTAACTAAAGGGGGAAGGATAGAAAACCTTTTCTATGCCAAGCACAGAAAAGGTTTTCTATCTATGCTTGGCATATTAAATGGGTAAATATACAGCTACATAATATACATGATCAAGACCATATCACCTACACACTCTGCTGCTGTAGCAGCCAACAGCAGCAGTGTTTGGGTAGGTGATACGGCCTTGATCATTTCTTTTACATAGCTGTATATTTACCCATTCAATATGCCACCCATGAGATCAAATGATGCTAGAGGTAAGACGAACAAGCATAAATCTTTATCTGTGCTAGAAAAGGTTTTCTATCCTTCCCCTTTAATTAGTGAATGTTTCGTGCTCACTTTCGTCAATAGATGGCAGTGTGCTTCGTTTACTTTTATGACAGAGACATTCAAATGCACTAAGTGACTGCGAAATTCATTCTTTATTTTTGTCATTTCATTACCCTGTACAATCAAAATAAATGACAAAGAAACTAATAGCGATAATTATGAAGATATTAAACTTATGATATGGAAGTCACAGATATTCTGCAGATTCTGAGAGAAGTTGTAAACATATGTGGTGCCACCCTCGTGCCTGCTCAACGAACTAAAGACGGCTGATTCAAAATCAGGCCAAACCACGAGAGTTCCCAAACCACAGAATTCCAGTTTTAAGAAATTAATCAATGTAGTTGTTGCTCTGACATCGTGCAGTTTCACCTTAAAGAGGGGATAATCCTCTGGAGACAATGTGCTTCCAAGATTAAGGATTAATAAAGAAAACCATGGCATTCTACGACCTAGGAACCTAAGGATTCTTGACAGTGAAAAATAGGTTCCTACACTGCTTCCTTAATGATTAAGATGGGATCTATAAATCCATATAGCCATAACAGGGCAACAAAGAAGTTCTTCTTCCTCAGGAGACAGAATCTCTACAGTGGGGATAGAGAAGACTCTTGGGAGAGCTTTGGTCTTGACATCATTCTTAGCACAAAGGGATGCATAGAAAAAAAGATAGTTCTGCTCCTGTATGTGAACACCCCACAAACCATTATATCATCTCACATGTAACCCACTTCCTCTTTTGGCCATAGCCACAGCCACCAAAAAAGAATGTTCTAGGAAAGATCCTTAAGAGAAGCCTCTTTCTGGGGTAGAAAGGTGGGCCCCTAAGGTGTCTTACGCCAACAACTAGGTTCCATAAAAGCGGCTTTAGCAGAGCCTTTGATATTCCGTAAAGCTTCCCTGTCCCTGCCTGATGAAACAGATTGTCAATGGAGGTAATGCCTAGGAACTCTACTGATATGTGAAAGGACTGGGAGTCAGTGCCTCCTCAGCCACCAAAGCATGATTAGAAACATGGTGGAGTTGCCGGTGTCCTCAACTCTAGAGTACAGTACCCCCTTCAACAGCAGAAACATAGGGAAGGCATACATGAATAGGTTTGTCCAATCTTGAACCATAACGTCTACTGCCTAAGCTTGAAGGCCCGGAACTGGGGCAACATACAGCTGGAGACAATGATTCTGCTTCTCTGAAAAGAGATCAATGAGTGGTTGGCTGAACACTCTCCAAATCGCCTCGTAAACAACAGGGTAAAATTCAATCACAGGGGAGTACCTGACCTGGATGACTTGACACGTCAGCCAAGCATACAGTCAACCAGGAACCTAATGGAGCATATGGACAATATTCCTCTCCACTGTCCAGAGGCTAAATTCCTGGTCCAAGGTTTCCAAGTTCATGCCTCCTGCCTTCTTATATGTGCTAGAGAAGACACACCTGACAAGACAGAATTACTTACATCCCTTCTGGTTAGCCAACAACTCCTAGCAGTTAATGTGACGACTTGCTTCTACTGGCGACCACACCCTTAAAGCGACTGATCCCTGATAACCACACCCCAATCCTCGTCCTAGGCAACTGAATACAGTGAGAGGTCTGGGTTCAGGGACTCTAGGGACTTCCCTGAGAGGAGCAACACGATGGACATCGACCAATGAAGGGAAAGAACCCATTCTAGGCTCCACGGTTTGGCCGAGTGCCTCTCAAGGGCAACTGAAGAGGTAACATCCACAGTCGAGCACTCAAAATGAACTTCTCCAGAGAACCCAAGTGGCCTAAGTGATACAACCAGCATTAGGGGGCATGCACCCTAATGAAAACTTGGGGCATGGAACTAAGCCCAAAACAAAGAGCTCCACATTGATATGTCTTTCCCCAAAGACAAAGTGTAGGCACTTCCTAAAAATTGGTGAATGGGGACACAAGAGTACGCATCATTCTTGTCCACCATAAACATCCATGTATCTTCCTCCACGGTGGTTAAAGACCATGGAGGTTGACTCCATGGAAAAAAGAGGAACAGTTGACCAGAGAGGTTGAGCCTGTGTATGTCTAGGACTGTCCTCCGACCTCCCATTACCTGGCACTAGGAAGAGGCTGTGTAAAAAAAGACCAGCAAAGTAGCTAGTACCACCTCTGATGCTGCCATCTCTAATGGAGAAAAGACTTCCTGGCCAATGCCTGTCTCTTCTCTAGGTTGAACTGTATGACTGAAAGGTTAAGAGCTGGTTGAAGAGGCAGTGAATTCCTGAAAGGAATGCTATAACCTTCCAAAAGAACTTCCTTTACCAGGGCATCCACAAATAAGTGTTCCCACAATTGAGTGAAGTGGTCCAACTTGCAACCACAGGCACACAGGGGCTTGATGGGCTAATCAGACATAGGAATCTTGATATAAGTGGAGGAAATCCATATCCCCCTTTGGCAGACCAAAATCTGGATCCTTGCTGCCAAAAGGACACTTCTTCCTTCTTGAGCCTGGAAAGGAAGACCAGGGGAAAGAGACAGAATTGCCCAAAGTGAATTTATAAGAAGAGGAAGAGGAGACTTCCCTTTAGTGGCCTGGGAATGGTGGAGAAAAGTACTGTTCTGGTCATCCCTGTCCTTGCAGCTATAGAAATGGATAGCTATTACTTCCCAAAAGGATGAGCTGAAACCAAAGACTGTCTGCCAAGGAGGGATACTGAAGGAACCACCGATAGTATAGCTACTCTCCCATCTGAACTTGAGGTTGCTAGTGGCATGAGCCAGTTCACCTATCACATCCAAAAATGTCTTGCTAAGGAAACAAAAACCCTTAGGGCTTATCAAAGGATCCCTGGCCCAAAGACGAAGAAGTCCACCAAACTCCTTCAAACTCAGTTAACAGTGTTCAGCACAATTCCCTACAGGAAGCCATAGGCAATAAATATTCTCGGCCTCTTGAATCGAAAAATGCTGCTCAGTAGAGACAATTGCGCCTCTCTTGGCTGGAAAAACATGGAAGATAACAGCTGGATAAGGAGGAAAGGGGGAAAAATCCCCTGTTCAATACACCATAGTCTTCCTAACAGACAGCAAGGGAGACGAGACTTTCAAAAAGGAAACTATGTGAACAAACATTTGCCACCGAGTCAAGTCTCCCAAGTACAGCACAGAAAATGATAGCTTAAAGGAAGAACTGTTGATATCTGTCTAAGCACAACTGAATTAATTCCTTAAAACTGAGGGGATAGACTAAATGCTCCTCTTCCTGAATAGGAGGTTAAAGGAGAATATTGTCAGGATGAGCAAGGCCAATATGAGTCCTCTTCCTTAGGTACAAAAGCATCCCCAGATCCACAAGGTCTCACAACAGCGGAACTAAATATCTCATAATCCATTTGGCAGAAACTTGAAAGTCAAAAGCTCTCTCACTGAGTGGACTTACTGACGCCTTGCCTGGACTCGCTGAAGCCTTATGTGGACTCACTGACGTCTACAATTTGCTAACACCCATGCAAACTTGCTAATGCCCGTGTGGACTCACTAACACACGTGCAGACTCACTGATGCCCGTGCAGACTCACTGATGCCCCTGCAGGCTCGCTGACACCAGTGCAGACTAGCTGCTGGCTATATGGACTCGCTGACAACTGTGTGGACGCACTGACAACCGTGCAGACTCGCTGCCAGCTGTGCGGACCCCCTGATGCCTCATGTGAACTCGATAAAACCTTGCGTGGCCTTGACGACACCTCCTGCAGACCGACGACATATGTGGAACGGTACGCAGACCCGACATCTTGCAGAAACTGACAGACTAAAAGGCGAATACGAATATCTGGCACGCTTAGCCTAAGCTTGAAAAACAGTCCATAAAAACCACAAAAGCCTGGGCATGGACAAAACAGTGGCCTTGTCAAAAAACAAAATTAGACCAATGGAGATCAAAGGGGAGAACTGGCATGAATGCTAACTACAGACTCAGGGCTGCTAGCAACAGCTGCAGGTGCAATGGCAGCACTCTCACTACGGATTGCAATCGGTTATCTGGCTTGGACGAATTGCTAGAATAACCATGAGACAACGGGTAAAACATAAGATCTAACCTGTTGAAAATACTGTACAGACCTACTATAACTGTCCTTATGCAACCGTCATCCAACTCTTGTCCATAGAGGACCAACAGCAAAAGCAGAAGACAGACAGCACAGTCCTTGAGCATCCTGGGATGTTAGTCCTCATCTGGAAACCCCAGGAAGAGTCTATAGACTTATCTACATCTTCACCATGTACTAATTCTAAAGAATACCTAGATTCAAGACTGTTTTATTCACTCTCTCCTAAGTCTATCTTTTTCTTCTGAATTGGCAATTAATCATCATCTCTGTCTCTTCCAAAGAACAATCTGCAATTATCACAAAGGTTCTCTGAATAACAGTTCACCTCTCAATGATCCATAAATAGTTTGTGTATGTATGCCAATTAATCCAATCTGGTCTTGCAACCACTTACCTTACAAAGTCTAACAGATTTCTCTAAGGAAGATTGAGAAGAAGAATCCATATTGCCAAGTACAGACCAAAATCCATACAATCCATTCATTAACCAAGAAACAAACCTAAATTTCAGAGCACTTGGCTAAATGGCTGGCTGTATTTGCCAACTAGAAAAGAATGACAACCCCCACCCTCCAAAGAGTGGGGGTAATTATTAAGAGCATTTGATAACGATTGCTTCAATTTTAACACTTGTCAAACCCACGCCAAGAAGCCGCAGATAAAGCTATGATAGAGGGCAAGTTTCACCTCAAAAATACATTATAGTATATGTATATATATATATATATATATATATATATATATATATATATATATATATATATATATATATATATATATATATATATATATATATATATATATGTATACAGTATATATATAGATTATAGATACAATAAACCCCAGATTCGCGTTCTCAAGATTCGCGGATTTCTCAGTGGAACGTATCTACCCATTATTCGCGGAAAATTTGCCCATTCGCGGTATTTTTCACTGAGAAATATTCACTAATTACTGCATTTTCATATCTTCAAGACTAAATGCACTTTTTGTGATAAAATCATTAAAATACTCAGGTAGCGCTCGAGTTACGATAATTCGCCGTAAGATACTTCGATTTTGCAATGGGATAAGCAATTAATACCGATACGACAATATTTATAAAATATTTTCTCATAAACAAAAACTTACAGAGCATCAGTGAGAACTTCAGAGCCACATCTGACAGAGTAGCTACAGTAGTGTCACTCTTAGAATTACAAAACCGTACAGACTAACAATCATACAGGTATATGCTCCCACATCAGTGTCATCCCAGGAGGAACTGGATAACTTTTATGATGACCTATATACCACTCTAAATAATAACAAAGCCCATTACAGCATCATAACAGGGGATTTCAATGCTAAAATTGGACAAGGGAATGAAGATTGTGTTGGCAAATTTGGATATGGAGAGAGAAATGAGAGGGGAGATGACTTGATCAATTTTGCTGTAGCACATGACTTCAAGATCATGAACACATTCTTGCAAAAGAGTGACAACAAGAGATGGACATGACGAAGCCCAAACCATGAAACATGAAATGAAATAGACTACATACTTGTAGACAAACACAATATAGTTAAAAATGTTGATGTCCTGAACCAAGTCAACGCAGGCAGTGATCACAGGATGGTAAGATGCAAAATCCAAATCAACACCAAACAAGGACAAAAACTATTCTTCTCAAGACCAGAACATATCAAAATACCTGAAGCTCCAAAATCTACATTTCAGATAGAGTTAATAAACCGCTACGAGATTCTTGAAAATTCAGAAGACCAAAACAGTAATGAAAATTATCTTGAAAACTTGAATAATAACATCATTATCCCACTGAAAGAAGTAGCAAAGAAGTTCCAGGACAGAAAGCCCTCTGACAACAGCATATTCTCTAAAGAGACAAAGAACCTCATGAAAAACAGAAATCTCAAGCCCCATCAACAGTACAAGAGAAAATTGAAGCAGCAGAACTAAATAAAACTATACAGAAAAAGCAACGAGAAGACCTTCGCAACAGAACAACAGAAATACTTGAAGATGTCATTAAACAGGGCAGAGGGTTTAAAACAGCAAAAAGAAAACTCAGCCAAGGGAAGCTGCAATTCACTGGTGTGCTAGAAGACGATGGGTCCCTTACAGCCAACCGTGACCTTACCTTACAGACCTTACAGTTCGTTCAGGTTGCCCCAGGTCCCTCAGTGTGAGGCACCTTTGATGTCTACCAGAGAATTGCTAACGCATCTTCCGGTATATTTTGCATCTTCCAGTCTTGGATGGTCTGGGATGCATCTTAGATATTTGTCAAGCTTATTCTTAAACACATCTACGCTCACTCCTGTTATGTTCCTCAGATGAGCTGGTAGTGCATTGAATAGACGCTGCATTATCGATGCTGGTGCATGGTGGATTAATGTCCTGTGTGCTTTCCTTAGTGTTCCTGGTATAGTTTTTGGCACTATTAACCTACCTCTGCTTGCTCTTTTTGATATTTTTAGCTCCATGATGTTTTCAGTAATTCCTTCTATCTGTTTCCATGCTTGGATTACCATGTAGTGTTCTCTTCTCCTTTCAAGACTATATAAATTTAAGAATTGTAGTCTTTCCCAGTAGTCAAGGTCCTTAACTTCTTCTATTCTAGCTGTAAATGACCTTTGTACACTCTCTATTTGTGCAATATCCTTTTGGTAGTGTGGGTACCATATTATATTGCAATATTCAAGTGGACTACGTGCGTTCGTTTTATAAAGCATAATCATGTGTTCAGCTTTTCTTGTTTTGAAGTGCCGGAACAACATTCCCATTTTTGCTTTGCATTTTGCCAATAGAATTGCTATTTGATCATTGCATAACATATTCCTGTTCAACATCACACCAAGGTCTTTAACTGCTTCCTTGTTTGTGATTGTTTCATTATTAGGTCCTTTATATGCATATAGCATTCCTACTTTATCACCATAGTTCATTGATTCAAATTTATCAGAGTTAAATACCATCCTATTTATCTCTGCTCATTTATATATTTTGTTTAGGTCTCTTTGTAGCGAGTTCCTATCTTCATCACAAGCAATTTCTCTACTTATTCTTGTGTCATCTGCAAAACTTCTTACTACTGTCCTTAACATTACTGTCTATGTCTGCAATCATAATCACAAACAGCAATGCAGCTAACACCATACCTTGTGGTACACCGGATATTACCGTAGCTTCATCCGATTTCTCATCGTTTGCAATCACTATCTGTTTTCTGTTTTGCAAAAATTCTTTTATCCATCTTCCTACTTTGCCAACATTGTTATGTTTTCTAATTTTTTTCGCTAATTTATTATGATTTACCTTGTCAAAAGCTTTTGCAAAGTCTAGGTAAACCACATCTGTATCTTTTTCATTTATCATATTTTTATATATGCTTTCATGGTGGACTAACAGTTGGGTTTGTGTACTTTTTCCAGGTACAAAACCATGTTGTCCTATATTGAACAATCTATTTTTCATTAAATGTTTCATTATATTTTTTTTCATTACCCTTTCATAAACTTTCATAATATGAGATGTCAGACTCACAGGCCTATAATTACTTGCCTCTAGTCTTGGACCACTTTTGAAAGTAGGAGTAATACATGCTAATTTATGCTCATCATAAATCTTGCCTGTATCTATACTTTGTCTTAATAACATTGCTAGCAGCTCTGCGATTGAATGAACCACTTTCTTTAACTGCTGCTGATCCATTTTTAATTTCATTAATAGCCTGCACAATATCGGCTTCTGTAATATCTATATCCGATAAGTATTCAATATTTTCATCTCTTATTTCTGTATCATTATCTTCATTGTCAATTCTAGGTGTAAATTCACTCTTATATCTTTCTGCTAATATGTTACATATTTCCTTTTTTTCATTCGTTAATCGCCCTTCAATTCTTAGAGGGCCTATTTCTACTCTTATTTTATTCATCTTTTTTGCATATGAATAAAAAAATTTACTGTTTTGCTTGATATTTTGTAGGGTCTTTTCTTCTAGGTTCCATTTTTCATTTTCTTTTGATTGTATAATCTTTTGTTCTGCATTTTCTATCTTACTTTTTAGTTCCATCACTTTCCATGCATTCTTTTCTTTTGCAAGACCTTTTTCCACTTTCTAATTTTCTGGAACAAGATCCTTCGGTCTCTTGGAATTTGTGACTGATGTTTACTTTTTTTCTTCGGTATATATTTTCCACTATTTCCTCTAATATTTTATATAATATATTGGTATTTACCTGTATATTATCACTTACAAATATGTTTTCCCATTCTTTGTTTAATTCTTCATTTATTTTTGACCAATTTATATTCTTACTGTAGAAATTGTATTTTTCCATATCCTTCCCATTTTTAAGTCTCTTGCTTTTCTCTGTTTTCATGTGTTTTGGAACGGACTGTTAGTTCTATGACATTATGGTCCTAAATACTGCCGTGTTATATACTATTATTTCTTTAACATAGTTCACCTCATTCACAAATACTAGGTCTAAAATATTATCCTTTCTTGTTGGCAGGTGATTTATTTGCTGAATGTTATGTTCTAGTAGCATATCTAATAGCTTTTCAAGTTGCCTCTATCTTCTGCACTACTATTGCTCTCTTTTTTATATGTATAAATACAACCACAGTCTCCTATTCGTTCTTTCCATTCTACAAAAGGAAAGTTAAAGTCTCCGGATAGGAGTATAGTCCAGTCCTTGTGATTTCTACATATTTCATCCAATTTGTCAATTATTATGTAAAACTCTTTAGTATTAGGGGGTCTGTATATTACAATGTTCACTAATTTTTCAGATTCAAATTCTACCGCTATTAATTCACATTCTGTGTTACTATATTTCTCACAGATTTTTCCTTGATTGGCATCTCTCCCATATATTGCGGTTCGCCCTTGATTTCTATTTTTTCTATCTGATCTATAAGTTTGGAAACCCTTTATCTGGTCATCATTACCAGTCTCCTGCGAATACCAGGTTTCACTTATATTCAATATTTCTATTTTTTCATTTTGGGTTAGTTCTTCTATGAACTCTATCTTTCTTTTGAGTTACTCAAAACTAAACCCTCCTGCGCGTTCATCACTATGATGGTTTGCGTATTATCTCCATTATCTAATATGGGTAATAATAAGGATTTTCCCATGTCTCTTTCCTGTTCTGATATGTTGATCTTTTTTCATTTCCAGAAATTCGTACATTAAAAAATCCAACTTTTCCATTATATTTGATCTTCCAGCTTCATAATTATTCATTTTGTGCATAAACCTACATTTATCTCCATATCTGCACCATCCCTTAGCATCATAGATACATTGCTTGTTCCTTGTGCTATATCTAGGTTCTGATGCCTCATATCGTGGTGCTGACATTTCGTAATGTGTTGTTGGCTTGCTTTTTGCCTTCATCACATGATCTTTGTTCCTTTCTTTATTTGTTTCATTTTTACCTTGATTTTTTATATGTATTTGATTTTGATTTTGGTTTTTCATGGCTACAGGATGCATGTACAATCACTCAAAAAAGTTTTGCAACATACTTCAAAACTTTTCGGACAACAGTTTATAATAGCGACATCTGGCACTATTTGGCATCTCAGTTGTAAGCGCGTGAAACAACTGAACACTAGTGGTGGGTCCGAGAAATTACCTGCAGTTTCCCTTAAACAGGGCTTTTTCTGATACTGCTTACTGTTGTCATACTTTACTTAATTAAAGGATGTTACTATAATACTTCAGCGGTCATCGCTGTTCTTATGTTTTAATATTTCCATCTCCAACTGCCATCACTATCGTTGTTTTATCTCCTTCATATGTGTGAACTTTGTAGACATAGGCCTACGACTGTTACAAGTTGAACTGTTAGTCTTATTAACATCAACAAATACGACTTTTGTAAAGATTTGCTTCACATTATTATTAATTAAATTTTTGAATGACTAATCCTATGTATATTGTGAACTAGTGAAACTTAATATAAAATATACTGAACTAGACTAACAGATTTCACGTCCATTTTTGTAACACAGAATATAATCGCACACACATACATAAATACATACATACATACATACATACATACATACATATATATATATATTTCTGGGTTTCTCGACCTGTGTCAGCCGGCGAAATAACCTTTCAGCACTTATTTCAAGGTAAAGCTATTGCTAAATATACCAGAGAAAAGCTAAAAAGCTAAGCCGGAGTTACTACCCCCTGTGCGAGCTCCATGGTATGGAGTCGTGTATGAGAAAGGGTGAGATTGTCACAATCACAGGCCTCCGCCCTGTAAACCTTCCCAATGTCAAAAGTCCTACTGAGTGAGGTGCCGTTACATACCCCGCACCACTCGCGGACTGTAAACAAACCGGCGTCACCCATATTCCACTTTTAGCACGCGTTCGCTTTTGTTGTGATTCTCCTCGTGTGCGCTTTTGTTGGTTTTTTCAAGCAATGGCATCTTCATTGGATTCATCACCTAAGTTGAGTACCATCTCTATGTTTTATTTTGGGTGGTTGAGAAGTTTTATTTCCCCTAGTTAAATAATTAGGAGGATTTATTGTCAGTCTCATTCCCACCTTCTCCAGACGCCATGTGACCTTATGTCGGCTCGGACTTTTAGGTCGGGGTTTTTTCCCCCTTCCCCCTTTCCTTATACCCTTTTGTTTATTATTATATATATATTCAATTGGGTTTTATATATATATTTTATTACCCTTCTCTGGGGGAGTCCCTTTTATTGTCGTTTAGGCTTGAGTTTTCCCCTCGGGCCTATCCGCCATTATCCTTGTTATACACGTTATAATTTGGACATTGCTTCCTCCAGGGTTGGGATGTTTTGTTTGAGATGGTACGTTTATGCTTATTTGCTTATTTTATGCCAAGCGCACGGATGTCTTTGATATTTACAGATATTATCTGAGAAATTTTTGTCTGGAAGGTCGGCCATTTTCCCTCCGCGCTCATATCACGTGAGGCTTGGTCTCCCTTTCTACATGCGCTTATGATTATTTAGATCATTTCATTTTGCCTAGGCTAAGTTACTGTAAGTTGGTGGAGTTGGTAGTAGATACTTCTCCTGGGTTTCCTTCCCCAGTCCCCAGCTGGGTAAGGTTAGCCTAGGCTATGGCTTGGCGGTCCTGGCCAGGAGAGAGCTCTGTGTGTAGGGGGATTCATGGTGGCTTCCCTTTATGTGGCATTGGTTGGTGAGTGGGGCTGACGCTTTTCCCTCTCCCTATTTCGGCCTTTCCGTTTAGTCTTTACAGTACTAATAGTTAAGCTGGAATAACGAGGGTTCCTCGTGTTGCCTCCTCCTTCCGAGCCACATCTTCGGGTTATTCTCCACTTCATGTTTTACCCCTCCTAACACATTCTCTCGCCTATCGCCTTTCCCCCTCCTCCCTCTCCCACCCTTGGTTAGCTTTCATTATATGTTATCTTACCAAGGCCGAGATTTAGCCTTTCCTTTCGCCATAGCCTATACCCCCTCCCTCTGCATTGATTGGCTGTTCTCTCGTCACCTGACCTTATCCGGTCATTCCTTTCGAGACTACAGTAGGGGACCGGGGGTGCTCCCACACCCCTGTTTCCCATCCCTTTCTTTGCTTTGTCTTTGAGTGTTCCATCTCTTCCTCTCTTTCAATATCGTTCGTACATGTTCGTCCGATCTTAGAGAGGGAGTAGATTCTCATGGCGCCCGGGGTGTGCCTACCCACTCCCTGGTCACTACCAGAGTCCCACACTCATAGCCTATACATCCCCTCCCTTCTTGTGTCAGTACACGTCTTTTCCCATCCGAGACACCTTGGGTGGGGAGACAGTGTTCTAGTTGCCAGTTGGAGTATCCCACCTGACTGTCTTCTGCCGTTCACACGCCATGACACTTATATTGTCCTCTTCATTTACACCCTTTTCCAGTATCTTCTCTCCACCAGCTATTTACCTTGGTGTTTTTCTTTGCTTGGTGGCCGGATGTTCTTGTTTCCCCTACTCCGGTGGGGATGGTGTTTGGTCGGACGGTGTTCACGACACCTCCTCCGCCGTCACAGTTCTAAGTACAAGACTCTCTCCGGCCCCAAGTGGGAAAAATATACCCTATAGTTAATCTTTCCCTAGTCGCAGATGTTTTTGTTCACTTCACATATAACATACTTATTATTATCTACCCTTGGCTCCGGATTAACTCCGGTTCATGGGGAGTTTTACATATCCGATAGGCCCTTTATCTCCCGGTTTACTCGGCGGGTCCTATCCGGATATATTTTTGTATATATATAGGTGTGGGTATGTGGGTGTTCATTTATTAATATTTAATGTTATTTAATGATATGGTAACTATCCTTTTGGGACCTTCCCGTTGCTCGGATTAACTCCGGCGGTCCCTCTAGGTAGTTAATCATGTTGTTCCAGTAGCCCCCTTTTTCCCCCTGGTTAACTCGGTGGGGACCTACTTGATTACTACTATTCTAAGACACTACTCCGGCAAACTCTCCGGCAGTCTTATTAGCATACTCATTTATCGTTCAACTTACAGATGGTGCGTTGTCAGGAGCAGGGGTGCACCGCTGTGCTGAACCAGGCCAGCGGGCATGAAGTCTGCAGGTCCCACTCCGGCTGTGCTGTCCACGTGGGGGACCTGACTGTTTGGCACCCGGATGGTTGTGAAGTGTGCTACGCTCTTTACGAGCAGGTTCTGGATGAGTCGGTAAGAAAATCTTCCACTCCCGGATTCACGTTTATCCTCAATTTTGTCTTTGATGGATAATTGTAACATATTCTCCTTTTTAGGAGGCCCAATCACCTATCTTCCTTTCCCCCTTTTCAGATTGACCGCAGCTCCCGGGACTCCGCTTTATCGACCCTCAAGTCCTGGGTCGGCGGCTTCGGGAGAAACGTCGGGGCAGGGAAACCCTACATCCTCTGCAAGGACGTTTGCAACGTTCTCTTCCCGGCGCCTGGATCTCAGCTTCCGTTGCGGATGAAATAGCCGCCCCTTAATCGCCGGGATCCGGGAGATGACGCAGCCCTCCCAAGAAGAAGTCGCTGCATGCGGTATTGTGGCGGAGACGTTGCGGCCCTCAACCTCAACCTGGAGCCTATGAACGTGGACTTGGAACAGCCAGGTAAGGTAAGGGGTAAGTGAGGCAGGTGATCTATTATTTAGTTCTCCCTCTTCTACTGCTTCTTCCTTCAGAGGATTTGTGAAATCCTCTTGCCTTATGGACGGTGCAAGGTCTACCGTCCCTAAGGTTAAATCTGTTAAGAAAAGACCTTGAAATCCCAGAAAGTCCGCTCCGAGGTTCCCTTGAAGATGTCACGCCCCTAGCCCGTGCCGTCTCTGAGCAAGGCCTCTACTTCTGGGAAGGGAGCACGGTCAAAGCATAGTAAGGAGACTCCCCCCCTCCTTCCTTTGATGCGAAGCGTTTGCTGAGCTTCTTATGAAGCAGTTTGACAAGAGAGTTGACGACAAGCTGTCGCAATTCTCGAATCAGCTGTCTTCTTCAAACGCTTCTATGCTCTCCTTATCAGAGGAGGTGAAGTCACAGAGGACTTTGATCTCTGGGTTCATGAGTGGCGGAGCGGCCAACAAACCCTTCTCCGTCCCAGATACCTCCAACCTGCCCCCTTTGATAAAGGAAACCCTGGCGCCTGACCCTCTTTGCTCCCCAACATGAGGGTACCCTCACTATTGAGGGCCTAGGCACTCGCAGGTTGGAAGAACTGGAATTCTTCCCTCCTGGTCTGAAATCTCCCTATGCAGGTTATGCCAGGCTTACAGAGGAGGCTTGGATCCGGTCCGATAAGGTCCCAAAGGAGACAGTCATCTTCCCGAGGACCAGGCCCAATCAGCCTCTACTACGGACCTTGTCGGAGTGGCAGGCGGAGAATACAAACTCACTCCGGCAAAAGGTGCATTTACCATGTTCTCTCTGGGAGAAGCCCTCCCCACTCCATGCACCTCTAAAGTGGCCTCCCTCACCAACCAAGCTTGCATGGAGGGCAAACCAGTTCCTCATCTCCGGGAGATAGATCCCACCTCACTGGTCTTACCCGGAGATTCCCAGTGATTGGGAAGGCAACCCGGATACCTTTACGGTTACCCGGCTGGACCCTGACTGCGCCTCTAACCTCTTTAGTGAGCAACTCCCTAAGAATCCCAGAGTCGCTCCTGAAGGCCGAAGCTGAGACTAAGGACAGACTTAGTAGGTCCTTAAACTCATTGACTTTGGCAGAGGCGGCGTCAGTGGTATACTGCGAGGATCCTCTTTTCCAGGTGTTGACGAAATCTCTCTTGGGAAGTTTCCAACAGGACCTCTATGATTTTGTAAAGGCCCGATTGAACTGCCGGAAGCACATCTTTTCAGCAGCTTCCATCCGTCATGAGCCTAACAGGCTCATAAAAGCTCCATCTGGGGAGCTAACCTCTTTCCCTCAGGAAGAGGTTGATGCAGTCTAGCAGAGGCAACTAGGGCCAACCAGAGTCTCCGCTCCCGTTGGGGTTTGTCCTCCAAGAGGAAACAATCTGAGCCCGCCGGAACTCACCCCAAACAAGGGAAGAAGTTCAAGAAATTCAAGCGGCTCCCGACTCAGACTGTACTGCAGGCTGTCCAGGTCCCCGGCCCTGGACATCCTCAACCTCCCAACCTCAGCCTCAACCTCAGTATGTGCTGGTTCAACCAGCCCATCAACCTCTCGCTGCCCCTTCTTATGTCTCCTCCCCTGCTTATAATGCCTCTTACGAAAGCCAGGGGCATTTCGGTCAATCCAAAATGCAAAAGGAACGAGAGCTAGAGGGTACTTCAGAGGTAGAGGTTCATCCCGCTCCTCCTCCAAAGGAAGGGGAGGCAGGGGATCTAGAGGAGGCAGGCCCTCTCCCGCACAGTGAGATATCTCAGGTAGGCGGGAGGTTGTATCATTTTCGGGACCAGTGGAGCTTCAGTCCCTGGGCCCAGAGCATAGTCTCCAAAGGATTGGGGTGGGGTTGGATCAAAAGTCCTCCCCCAGATCAGGTTCCATCAATCACCCTCCAAGGCTCTGAAGGACTTTGTGAAAGATCTGTTAATAAAGAGGGCAATAAAGAAAGCGAGACATCTGAAATTTCAGGGCAGACTGTTCAGTGTTCCCAAAGAAAGGTTCCAGTCAGCGAAGAGTAATTCTAGACTTGTCCCGTCTAAATTCCTACATTCAATGCGACAAGTTTCGAATGCTTACAATCTCGCAGGTTCGGACCCTACTTCCCCGTGGAGCCGTAACCACCTCTATAGATCTTTCAGACGCCTATTATCACGTCCCGATTGCGAGAAGGTTCTCTCCTTATCTGGGGTTCAGACTAGGAAATCAAGCATACTCATTCAGAGTCATGCCATTCGGTCTCAATATAGCTCCCAGAATCTTCACCAAACTGGCGGATACGGTAGTTCAACAACTCCGGTCTCAGGGGATCATGCTAGCCGCATACCTAGACGATTGGATCGTTTGGGCATCCAACGCCAACGAATGCCGGAGAAAGCAACAGCCATAGTAATCGGCTTTCTGGAATCACTGGGCTTTCAGATAAACAGGAGAAATCCCGCCTAGTTCGGAGAGTCGCTTTCAGTGGTTAGGAATCCAGTGGGACCTGTGTTCACACAGACTATCCCTTCCGCCGGCCAAGCGGAGAGAAATAGCGAAAGCAACCAGGCAATTTCTCAAGAACAAGAAAGCTTCCCGTCGTACCCAAGAAAGAGTCTTAGGTTCTCTTCAGTTTGCTTCAGTGACGGATCTTCTTTTGAAATCCAAACTGAAGGATGTAAAAACAGGGTATGGCGGAGCCGAGCCAATGTCAGGTTCAGAGACAAAGTATCTCTGATTCCACCAATTCTGAAGAAGAGACTCCGGCCTTGGACGTCCGTCAAGAGTTTATCGAAGTCAGTGCCCTTCAGTTCCCTCCGCCATCCCTAGTGATTCACACCGACGCTTCCCTAAGCGGGTGGGGAGGATATTCCCAACACAAGAAGGTGCAAGGGACTTGGTCTACCATGTTCCGCCAGTTTCATATCAATGTTCTGGAAGCCATGGCAGTCTTTCTAACCCTGAAGAAACTGCGCCCAAACAATCGGATTCATATAAGATTGGTTCTCGACAGCGCAGTAGTAGTGCACTGTCTGAACAGAGGAGGTTCCAAGTCGAGTCGGATCAATCAAGTTATGATAGCAATATTTTCTCTAGCAAACAAACACCAGTGGCATCTGTCTGCTACCCACCTTGCAGGGGTCCGGAATGTCATTGCAGATTCCCTGTCCAGGACAACTCCGCTGGAGTCGGAATGGTCCCTGGACAAAACTTCCTTCAGGTGGATTTGCAACCAAGTTCCGGGTCTCCAAGTAGACCTCTTTGCAACAGAATGCAACCACAAACTACCTTGTTATGTGGCTCCCAACCTGGACCCTCTAGCTCACTCCACAGATGCAATGTCCATAGATTGGAACAAGTGGAAAAGAATCTACCTCTTTCCCCCAGTAAACCTGTTATTGAAAGTCCTTCACAAACTCAGGACATTCAAGGGCCAAGTAGCCTTAGTAGCTCCCAAATTGGCCGAAGAGCAACTGGTTTCCACTTCTTCTAGAACTGAAGCTTCGGTGTTTGAAAATTCCCAACCCAAAACTGACGCAAAATAGTACAAACTCAGACTGTGTCAGCTTCCTCAAGAATTCAGAATGCCCTAGCTTTGTGGATTTCATGAAGTTTGCTGCTCAAAAAGATGCTAATATTGATCCTATTAACACTTTGTTCCTAGAATCAGATAAAAGGGAATCCACTCTTAGACAATATGACTCAGCAGTTAAGAAATTGGCACTCTTTCTAAAAGAATCTGAAGCAACAGTAATGACCACTAATTTAGCCATTTCATTTTTAGGTCATTGTTTGAAAAAGGTCTGGCCCCAAGTACTATTACTACAGCAAAATCAGCTTTAAAAAAGATATTTTTGCACATGTTTAAGATTAACTTAACAGACTCTTATTTTTCGTCTATCCCTAAAGCCTGTGCTCGTTTGAGACCAGTAACCCGCCCACAGTCGGTTTCCTGGTTCTTAAATGATGTCCTTAAATTAGCCTCAGAAATAGATAATCATAACTGTTCTTTCACTAACTTATTGAGGAAGACCTTATTTTTAATTAGTTTAGCTTCAGGTGCTAGAATTTCTGAACTGGCTGCCTTGTCTAGAGAACCCAATCATCTTGATTTCCTTCCATCAGGTGAAGTGTTACTAGCTCCTCACCCTAAGTTCCTAGCTAAAAATGAAGATCCTCAGGATAGGTGGTCCCCTGGAAGATCATCCCCCTCCCACAAGACCTGTCTTTATGCCCAGTCTTTACCCTGAAAGCCTTCTTTAGACAGGACCTCACACATAACTTCAGGGCCTTTATTTGTAAGGGAAGGGGAGGAACCATTTCTTTGAAAGCCATTAGACAACAGATCTTATATTTCATTAAACATGCAAACCCAGATTCAGTCCCAAAAGTGCATGACATCAGGGCAGTGGCCACCTCCACTAACTATTTTCATTATATGAATTTTGAGGATCTGTCAAAATAGGGTGGAAATCCCCTGTAGTCTTTAAACGCCACTACCTGAAATCACTAGAAGCTCTTAAATTTTCTACAGTGGCGGCAGGAAACATAGTTCCCCCCCAGTTTGATTCTTTCTGTACTCAGTCACTCTCCTCCCTCCTACCTGCCTCATTTATTCCCCTTTGGTCATCTCCAGGTCAGGCATGCTTCACAGCCTGTCTCCTGACCATGTCATGAATTTGTCTCCTGTTTATTGTTTACCTAATTTACATGTATTGTTTTGTTTGTTTTGTGGAACACAGTTTCCCCATTAGTTTTAAGTATGTGTTTAGTACTTAAGTCTGTAATTTTAAGTACTCTTCTCCATTCAGATTTTGTATTCATGTATAATTATGTTTTTTATTAAAACTAAGTATTTAAGTGTCATTATTATGTCTTAATTCCATTCTTGCTACTTGGATAATTAAAACTCTTGTGGATGTTTAGTTTTATTTCTTTCCTCTACAAGTCTTCTTTTGTTTTTCAGGATGGTATTTTGATTTCTCTGTTATTATTTCACCGGCTGACACAGGTCGAAAGACCCAGAAAAGGATTTTGACAAAGGAAAAATCTATTTCTGGGAGAGACCTGTGTCACCCGATGACCCACCTCTGATTCTTCTTTTTTCCCCTGGTAAAATACCATTCGATGGGGGTGCTAACATGGAATGTTCCATGGCCTGGTTTGTTTACAGTCCGCGAGTGGTGCTGGGGTTTGTAACGGCACCTCACTCGGTGGGACTTTTGACATTGGGAATATTTACAGGGCGGAGGCCTGTGATTGTGACAATCTCACCCTTTCTCATACACGACTCCATTTCATGGAGCTCGCACAAAGTAACTCCAGCTTGGCATTTAGCTTTTCTCTGGTATATTTAGCAATAGCTTTACCTAGAAATAAGTGCTGAATGGTTATTTCACCAGGTGACACAGGTCTCTCCCCTCAGAAATAGATTTTCCTTTGTCAAAATCCTTTTTATAACAGCAACAATTAATCTAAATAAATTTTAGATGCTCTTACCAACTGAGTTTAAGGTGATTCTGCTCCAAACTCCAGGTTGTTCAAAACTTTTATTTTATAGTCTGTATTACTTTAACATTACCAGCCCTATTCTTGTTAGTGCTCTCCCATTCATTTATTTTGCATCTCTTTACACAAAACGTTGTGAAATGCTAGTATATAAAACAAATTTCTTTTATCCCTCTACTCTAACACTCCCCCTTTTGATTTCCCACATTTTTATTTCATGTTTTGTGTTATGGTTTTTAATGGAGTTTCACTGTATTGTTCATCCCCTGTGCTTTCTAGGCGTGGAGGTCCATCAATTGAGGAAGTTTTAGTTTTATTTTAAAATCATTTTTTCTGATGAGAAGTCCGATTGCTCCCTTTCTTCTAAAACATTTCAAGGAATTCCATCTTTCTCTTGGATGTGATCTCTCTAAAACTTTCAGCCTCTTTTCTGTATTATATTTTGTTTTCATCACAAAATTTCTCCTTGTTATAAGTTCAACCAGGAGTTCCAATGCCTGCCCTTTCAGTCAGCCTATACTTTTTGATTCTCATCCACCGCTTGTTACCTTTTCAAATTCTTAAAAAGGTCTTCATTCAGGAAATCCACTTTCAAACTTGGTTATCTGTCTCCATAACTCCTTTCTTAAGAGTAGTCAGGTGGAAATTCCGAAAATTCCTCCTAATCACAGTTCCCATAGACCCAGTTCATTCTTGGATGTGGTGTACTTCAGATAATTTACTTTTATATTTTACAGGATGTTCTTTCTTCACCTCCATGATCGGAGGTTTACCTCTGGATTTACATCACTCCCCACCCTTCCAGCTTTGCTCTACTCATCTTCCAATAATAACATATTTCATTTTACTTTTCTTCTTCCATTTGACAAGAGGACATATTTGGTTCCTATCATACAGTCCCCAGTATCGAAGATAGTTCGGGTTGGTGATTCATGGGATGCTCGTCTGATATACGAAGTGTTGCCTACTACCCAGGCTATCCAACAATTCCTCCCTCTCCGTATAGGGCTAATCGGCTTCCTAGGTTATTATTTTTGCTCCGTGGCTTTATGCAATAACATCCTCCCCATCAAGGCAACTTTCATGTTCTCTGGCGGAGTAATCACTGTCAGGGATTTATTCATTTATATAAATTGCATTCCTCTCGGTCTCGGAGACTCATTACCCTATCTTCCAGTCATTAGTTTAATGTTATTTTTGATATTCTCCCAGAATATACATATTTTTGTTATCTTGAGCAGCTGCCACAAACTTTTTTTCACTGAGTCAGTTCTTTGACCCTGTCAACCATTTCACTATCTCCAACCCCTGGCGGCCTGCCATTGTCTCATTGATTCTTTCTGTCTGATTATTCCAGGGTCATGGAAGCCCACAACTGCCACTCTTAGTGTGTTTTGGAGCTTTATTGGCCTAGTTTATTAAAAAGCTCCTTTGGGGCTGCTATATCCTTCCAAGGTGGTCCAGCATCTGAAAATTCATGAAACTTGGGCTAATCAAAGTTTCTTGCTTTATCTTTTGTTCCTTTTTAAAAGTATTTAATGAGTTTTTCCATTACAGACTGGCCAGGTAAGCTGTGGAGGTAGCCGGCCAACACCAACAAGCCGTTCCACTGTACAATCATTTGGCCATCATTCATCCTCAAGGACCAGCCTCAACCACAGTTCATGGTGGTACAGCCAGCTGCCATCTCCCACCTGCCTGTTGGCACTGGCACCCCTCATGGTTGTGAGGTTTGCTTCAAGCTTCTGCTCAACCATCCAGGATAACCTTCATCTTCCCAGTGAGAACCTTCCTCCGTTTATTCTCCTCATTTTGAATTTTGTTTATGTGGTTTCGGACTTCTCCAAATTTTTGGCTAATTGCTCTTTCTTTCAGGCAATCAACCTTTCTTTCTAAGAATCTTTTGAATCTTCTCCGGGCCTGGGTGGCTGGGTTTGGAAGAAATGTTCCGAATCAAAATTTCAAAGCCTTCTCTCCTCGACTCCAGTTGAGGGTACCTGGATCTACCCCAATACTAACAATGTTACATTAAATAGTCATCAGATCTTGCCTTCCCCTATCATCCAGCAGATCTGGGATGCATATTACAGCCACCCCAAGTGGATTCTCTCTTCCTAAGTTTCAGAGGTCATTCTTTGAACTTAGACCTCAACCCATGGCTACTGGTTGCAGGACCAAAAAAATAGTAGGTAACTGAGGTTGTTGGGGCGGTTCCACTTCTGATTTTTAGCTTCTTCAATATCTTCCTTTTCAGGTTTTGGGATAATCTTCCTCCTTGGGTGATGGGCTCTATCAGCTATCCCCAAGTTGAAGTTGAAGCTTCAGGAAATACTCAGATAAACAAAAGTCTCGTTCAACTCAAGAGGCTCGCCTTTCCCCGGCTGGGTTAAGGTCTCAGTGGAATGTAGCCTCTCAGACTAGCAAAAGTATTCATGTCAGCCCGGCCTAGATCCATAAGAGGGCAACAAAATCAAGCCCATTGGCCTAACCTGCCTTTGATAAGTAGACCTCTTTTAAGAAATGTGATTCCTCACTATTCTCCTGAATTTCAGATCTGCAATGGCCAAATATCAAAAAAAAATTTGCCATAAACAAATCTTTGATTTCTGAGCCAATTTGCCTATTTATGACAACATCCTTTGCTATCTGAAGAATAACTTTACAGTCAACCCATTATCCAAATCAGTATCAAATTCATTCCCAACAAGAACCTCCTTCTTTCCTCTTTCTTAGGATTCGTTTGATCCTTCTGGCCATCAAACGATGGCAAACTGGCCCAGTTCCCTTGGGTTTTGGAGGCTTTTGGAGTTCTTCCCTGATTCATCTTTTGCCTGGTGCTGGACAGGCAAAGGTTGATTAAAGGAAGGTTCCAAATTGGATAAACCAGATGATTCTGATAAGGTTCCCAAGGAGACTGGCACCTCATCATCCCCAGGGACCAAAACTCAGTCGTCTTCCTGGAGTCAAATGGTTATCATCAGGGCTTAATTAAAAGTTCTCCTGGTTCACAGCCTTTTGGACTTTTTGCCCTTGACAACTCACCAACTCCCTGTTTGAACAAAGAAAACTGCCTGGCTCGGCTCGGCGCTTTGATGCAATGTAATCCGTTACTGGAACAAATGGCACAACCCCACTTCCTTGTTCCCGGGAAGTGATGAGTTTGAGGCAGGGTTGCTCAAGCTCCACCTTCATTCAAATTTCCCTTCAAATTGTTAGGGAAGATTCTTGGACCCCCTTCTGTCCACCTCCTCACAGTTTCAGTGAGGAACTCCCCAAGCTGCCTTAATCTTTGCTAAACCACCTGAGTTTGATGCCTCATCTCTCTGAATGCTGGCTCCCCCTGAACTCCGCCTGCCTCTCAAACCACTGCAGTTCTTCTTCCAATCTCCCTTTTCTTCAGCTAAGTCCTACCCTTAGACAATCTTTCATGTCTGACCTGTTTGAATTTTGGAGAATCCAGACTGGAGTGTCCTGAATACCAATCTTGGTTTATCATTCTTTGGTCAACTGTTTGAACATCTCACTCCTGATCCATTACACAGGTTGCTCAGATGGATACCTAACCTCTTCCCAGAAGAAGATTGGGTTTAACAGATTCACGAAACAAGTCATTCCCACTGGATGGCTCCGGATCCAACCAGACACTCTGGCTCTCCTGGTTTCATCTCCACCTTCTGAAATTAAGACCCATGAATCAATGGCGAATCCCCAGGCAAGAGAGGTAAACGGTTTAGGAGACAGAAGAGGCCCCACCAGCAGATGGTCAGAACTTCAAGCTTGGACCAGTCATGTGGATTTTCTCCCGTCAAGAGAAGTTCTGCTTTCCCCAGATCCTCCACTTCAAAAAATGCTCACCCCCAGACAATATGTGCTGGTCCAAGCCAGCTCAGTTTGTTGCTGTCTTCGTATGTTAATTCACCAGTTGCAACCCCACCTACCTAGGGCAATTCAGTGTTCTCTGGTCCTCTAACAGAATCAGGGGAAAAGGGTTGGCAAATGGCCCCTAACAACAATTTCTCCAAAGCCTCTATAGGAGTGAACCTGAATCCAAAGTGGGCTCCTTACCAGCTCCCTTTCACTGAAATGAAAAGACAGGCCTAGCGGTAGAGGCTCAAGAAAGTTCAGGGACCAATGGACCTTCAGCCCTTTGAAATCACTGGTGTCCAAAAATCTCTGGGTGGAGTTGGATCAAAATGGAGATTGGACCTCCTCCTCCACCAGGTTTTAAATTAACCACCCTCATCAATCCTCATAATAACTGCCCTTATGCCTCATGGACTCTGCCTTTTTTCTCAACAAACGAGCAATAAAGAAAGTAAGGCACCTAAAATTTCAAGGCTTGTTATTTCACAGTTTCCAAAAAGACTCAGATCAGCAAAGTGATTTTGGATCTGTCAAAATAAATCTCTACATAAAATTTCGACAAATTTTATGTACATAGTTGTTTCTCTGGAAAACTTTCCTGCTGCATTAATTGACTCTAGTTCAATCAGTGTTATCTGTCTACCACCTCCATCGTATTTTCATGGCTGACTTAATTATCAACTCCCAGTTGCAGAACTTCTCAGTTCATTTTCAGAACTTGAAATGAATAAAGCCTAACTTTCAAGACATTCACAAGCTTTTAGTTGATTCTCCGTAGGATTTCACCAAACTGGCGGACACAAGACAAACAAACTCATCTGGTCCCAGGATATCCCAGGCCTGGAAAGTGGGCGATTGGATAATTTGGGCAATGCTGGGTGTTCTGGAGTGTCAGAAGGCTACCAACCGTGGTCATCAACTTTCCTAGAATCTAAAAGCTGAACAGAGAAAGTCCTCCCTGACTGACTCCAGGAAGTTTCAGTGGCTGGGCCTCCAGTGGGATCTGTCTGCTCAATTGGTTATCTCTAACGGCTCCCAAGAGGAAGGACCAATCTCACCCTCTCATTCCAGAAAATTTCTCAAAAATCAATCGGCATCCCATGCCAGGGAAAGAAAAGGGGTCCCTTCAATTTGCATCAGTGACAGACCTGCTACTTAAAAGCACTAAAAGACATAAACAGAGTGTTGCGGAGTCATGAGCCAATGTCATATCAGAGACAAGGTCTCCTCCATCCCTCGAATCTTTAGACAAAAATCAAGACTTTGGCACTTGGACCTCAGTCAAGAGTTCTCTCTCAATTTTTTAAGTTCCACTTCTATTTCCCCCACCAGAAGGTGAAAAAATATATTTCAAAACGACTGGGACAGGGAATATAGAAGGCAAAAAAACTGGGATATTCTTTACAAAAAGTACAGGGACTCGGAAGTTTCAGCAGTTCCATTCAACACCCTGGAAGCTAAACCTTCATCATGGAGGGTTTCTAACTTTTAAAAAAAAAAAAAAAAAAAAACATTATCACAAAAATGCACAGGTTGGTATTGGTTTGCGCAGTGGACAGTTCATTGCATCAACAGGGCGGCTCCAAATCTTCATAAACCAAGTAATGGTTGCTATCTTTTCCCTGGCGAAATGAAGAACCATTGGCACCTGTCACCCACCTTTACCTGTAGGGGAAAAACGGATGGATTCCACAAATTTACCCGTTGGAGATGGAATGGTCAGGACAAGAGTCGAATTCAAATGGATTTATCGGTGGGTTCCTGGTCTCAAACAGATTCTAATGGATCTGTTTTGACAGTAAGCATGAACAAGCTCCCCTGTTATATGAGCCAATGGACCCTCAAGACTAATTGACAACGGTCATAACAAACATGGAACAAACCCGTTAGACAAAGTATCTGTTCTAGTCCTCCAAAAAGACCCAGTCTGTTGTAAAAGTTCTGAAACTCAAAAATCAAAATCAACAACTACTTGTTTGCAAGAGTTTTGGCTGAAGATAATTACCATTGCTCTTCTTCAATTTCTTGAGGTCGAGTTAAAGTTGACTGGGACTCAGAAGTCTTGAGGTTATCAAGATACTGAAAATTGCAAACTGTACAAACCTAAACTGTGCCCCTTCCTCAAGTATTCAGAAATTGCCCAAGTTTTATGGACTTTATAAAATCACTATGTAAAATGCAAACATTGACCCTGTCAACACTAAAACTTGATATATCAGATAAAATATCAGACGTACTCAATTTTTTCAAAATTCATTCATAAATCAAAAGTTAGCCTTTTCTGGTTCCTAAAAGCACCACTGAAGAAAATCATACTAGACTAATTCAGAGTTTGTCTCTTTTTTTAGATCTCTGTTTGAAAAAGGAACCTTGAAATCCCAGATCGTGATTTAATAATTTTTAAACAGCCAAGTAGCAACCATGGTTATTTTTGTTGTACTACAGCACAAATTGCCTTTTACAATAAATATTTTCCATCCATTCCCAAAATGAAAGAACTTCTCCCTGCTAAGGAAAAACCTGCGTCTGAGACAAATCAAATTAAGATTGTAAGACATTCCGTTCGTGGTTTCTCAAATGATTAGGTCCTAAATGAACTTAAACTTCTCATAAGGTAGATGAAACTTAAAAATTGTGCTCCATCAGGGTCTGTCAAGGTTGACCAGATTATTTCTGGCAGTTATCTTGGCCTCAGGTGCCCATCAGAAATCTTAGAAAAATCTTGTTTTATTGATAATTTTGGGCCAAATCCCATTTTCATGGTAAAACTTTCCCCTGAGTCCTACCTAATCCTCAAAAATTAAGACCCAAAGACAAAGATTTATAAAATTTTCGGCTGGGAATTTCATACATCCTTGGTAAATGGTTTTTTCCAAAGACCAGTGGTTAATGTCCAGTTCATACACTTAAATCTTGTTTTAAAATGAACTGATTATGAGAATATAAGAATGGTCCTCTTTTTATCAGGTGGGAAGGTTTCGCTCTAGTCACTAATGGTATAAGACAACAAATTCTGTATTTTATTTAACAAGCCCAAATTCTGGAGCAATTTTATGGTTCATGATATTCTCAAAAAAAAACAAACCATTAACTACTTTCATAATATGGATTTCTCAAAATTGTCTAAATAAAATGGAAATCACCCTCTCAATTTAAATATTTTTTGAACTACTAATTTAAAATCGCTCTCTGGATCCTGATCAGAAATTTTCAACTCCATCGGATAGCTGTAAAATAAGAAAATCATCTCCCCACCTTCCAATCATTCCAAATCCTCCTTTCAATATTGCCTCATTTAGAAAATGTCTGCTTGTCCTGGATGTTGGATCATGCCTCACTGCCTTGCTCTCATATAATAGATGCATTTGTCTCTGAAAATGGAAACTGTATAAAAATGCCAAAATAAAATTCAAAAAACTTTTAAAAAAACAAATGTACCCAGAAAAATAATTATTTTGCCCATGTAATATACCAGATATAAAAAATTCACTAAAGTGTTTTGTTTGAAATTAAATTGATCTCTTAAAAATTTAGGCTTTAAGTTGATAAAATGCTTATAACTTAAGATTATTGTACCAAAATTTAATATTGTATGCATTTGTTCCTATCAAAATTTCAAGTAATATTGTAATATTATTAATGTTAAATAAAAACCCTTACCCATAAAAGCAAAAAGGAAAAATAATCTTTCTACATTCATTAAATTTTAATGTAATGTAAAAAGGTACCTTTTCTTTTTGCAATAGAAAACAATAAAACTGCTACTAAATAATTTTTAATATTTTCTTCAAATTAAGTTTCCTCGAATTTGCAGCCTAGTGATAAAATATTGGGTCTGTCAATGTAAATGAATTACATAATAAACTAAAAAGGGATTTTGACAAAGGAAAAATCTATTTCTGAGGAAGGTCCCATGTCACCCGGTGAAATTCCATTACAGCACGAATTTCTAGGTATAACAATGCTAGATATACCAGAGAAAAAGAGCTTTCAGGAAAGCTGGGGTTACTACCCCCAGTCGAGCGTCTTCTAGGAAGACGTCGGTATAAGAAGGGTGAGTGAAATACCACTACCACGGAAACCTACTCGAAAGATCTCTCCTATCAAAATCCCCGGAACAGAGCGGTGAGCCGTTACAGCCCCACATCAACACCCGCCAGGACGGCGACACCAGCGCCACCTACCTCATTCCATGCTAGCACTAACCCCAGACTTGGCATGTGCAAGTAGGGGGGGAGAGTACTAGGTGATCCAGGGAGGGTCACGGGTGACACGGGACCTTCCTCAGAAATAGATTTTTCCTTTGTCAAAATCCCTTTTCTGAGTTCAGTCCCGTGTCAGCCGGTGAAATAGTGATAGAGAATCATGCCAAGGCTGCAACTACCAGGAAAAAGAAATGGGGGTAATCTGAAGAAAAAGGCAAAAATTTTACCAAAATAATTTTAATCAAGTAATCTCTTCCATGTAGCAAGAATACTAAGACTAAGGCATACTAAATCTAAGGCACATCAAAAAAACTTAATACTATGAAACATGTGGGAGGTCCCCAGGCACGACGGGAGAAAAAGCCCAAAAATCTTAAAATTACTTAAAGCAAGGTGAAACATGAAAAGTGCACAAAATAACTGCAAATATAACCTTAATACTATACACGTAAACTTAGGCTAAACACGTAAGAGACAAAATCAATGAAATTAACATATACAGAACATATACATATATCTGGGGTACATGGAGCCAAATAAAAACTGTCCAGTACCCCATAAGAAAAAACAATCATGGCATGTCAGATTACACTTTTTCCATCAACAGATACAAGAAACATCAATATGAGGAGCCAGGCAGTGAGGTATAATCAACCAGGAGAATAAGCAGAAAAGTAAATGAGGCAGGCGGGCGGGGGAAAGGAAAGGATAAGGATATGATTAATTAAGGTGGGAGATGACACTTCCCACAGCTATGGTAGAAAATTTCAGGGCTTTGAGCGATTTTAAATAGTGGCGTTTAAACACTAGAGGTGATTTCCAACCCGTAAATTTAGATAACTCTGAGAAGTCCATATTATGAAAGTAATTAATGGAAGTAGCAACTGCTCGAATATCATGAACCTTAGGAACTGAATCTGGGTTGGCCTGTTTAATGAAATATAGAATTTGTTGTCTTATAGCATTTAGTGAAAGAGTACCACCTTTCTCCCTGATAAAAAGAGGACCCGACTTACTCTGTGGAGTTCTTAAAAGGTAAGATTTAAGTGTATAAACTGGACATAAAGACTGGTCTTGAGGAAGGGGCACCACCTTCCAAGGAGACCACCTGTCCTGTGGGTCTTCGTTCTTAGCTAAAAATCTAGGGTCAGGGGAATGGAGGACCTCTCCAGACAGGAGGAAGTTCACAAAATTATCACCTCTAGTGAGAGCCGACAGCTCTGAGATTCTAGCACCTGAAGCCAAGCTAATCAAAAATAAAGTCTTCCTTAACAGATCCTGATAAGAGCAATGAAAGTTATCCATCTCTGATGCTAACTTAAGGACGTCATTGAGAAACCACGTAACAGACTGTGGGCGTGATACTGGTCTCAGACGAGCGCATGCTCTGGGGATAGATGAAAAATAGGAATCTGTAAGGTCGATTTTAAAGCCGTAAAGAAATACTTTCTTCAATGCTGACTTGACTGTGGTAATAGTGGCCGGAGCAAGGCCTTTCTCAAACAATGATCTAAAGAAGGAAACTCCTAAATTAGCTGTCATGATTTTGGCTTCAGATGCTTTTAGGAAGGAGGCTAATTTTTGACTGCTGAGTCATACTGTCTAAGAGTAGAATCTCTTTTATCTGATTCTAAAAACAGAGTGTTGACAGGGTCAATGTTCGCTCCTTTTGGGCTGCAAATTTTATAAAGTCCATAAAACTAGGGCATTCTGAATTCTTGAGGAAGCTGACACAGTCTTGGTTTGTACTGTCTGGGTCAGAATGGGCTTGGGAATCCGAAGACTCCGTAATCCCAGTTCCTGAAGAAGAGGGAACCAATTGCTCTTCGGCCAATAGGGGGCTACTAGGGCTGGTTGACCTTTGAATGTCCTGAGTTTGTGTAAAACTTTCAGCAGTAAATTTATTGGGGGAAAAGATAAATCTTCTCCCAATTGTTCCAATCTACTGTCATTGCGTCTGTGGCGTGCGCCTGAGGGTCCAGGTTGGGGCCACATAACAGGGGAGCTTGAAGTTGCTCTCCGTTGCGAACAGATCCACTTGGAGGCCCGGAACCCGGCGGCAAATCCATTTGAAAGATTCCGTCCAGGGACCACTCCGTCTCCAACGGAGTAGCCCTGGACAGGGAATCCGCCACCACGTTCCGTACCCCGCTAGGTGGGTGGCTGACAGGTGCCAGCCGTGCTTGTTCGCCAGGGAGAAGATAGCAACCATTACTTGGTTTACTCGACCTGATTTGGAGCCGCCCCTGTTGATGCAATGAACTACCACTGCGCTGTCAATACCAGCCTGATATGAATCCGGTTGGGGCGGATTTTCTTCAGAGTTAGAAAGACCGCCATAGCTTCCAGGGTATTTATATGGAACTGCTGAAACATTGTGGACCACGTTCCTTGTACTTTTGTTTTGGTGAATATCCCCCAGCCGCTTAGGGAAGCGTCTGTGTGAACAACTAGTGCCGGAGGGGGAAATTGAAGCGGAACTGTTTTGGACAGGCCTCTGACCGTGGTCCAAGGCCGCAATCTTGTCTTTAAGATTTGAGGAATAGAGAGACCTTGTCTCTGAGCTTGACATTGGCTCGACTCCGCCACACTCTGTTTATGTCTTTTAATTTCGCTTTTAAGAGCAGGTCTGTCACTGAGGCAAACTGAAGAGACCCAAGGACTCTTTCTTGGGATCGGCGGGATGCTGATGGATTTTGAGAAATCTCCTGGTGAGAGATGCTATCTCTTTCCTCTTGGGAGGCGGGAGAGGACAGCGTGTGAGATGACAGATCCCACTGGAGACCCAGCCACTGAAACCGGGACTCGAGTCAGGCGGGACTTCTCTCTGTTCAGTTGAAAACCTAACGACTCCAGGAAATTGATGACTATGGACGTAGCCTTCTGACACTCCGGAACTGTTGGTGCCCAAATTATCCAATCGTCCAAATATGCTGCTAGGGATATCCCTCGAGACCGGAGTTGTTGTACTACCGTGTCCGCCAGCTTTGTGAATATCCTGGGCGCAATGTTCAGACCGAAGGGCATGACCCTGAAGGAGTAGGCTTGATTCCCGAGTCTGAAACCGAGGAACTGAGAGAAGTTCCGCGCAACTGGGACGTGATAATAAGCGTCTGAAAGATCGATAGAGGTGGTGACGGCTCCACGCGGAAGTAGAGTCCGTACCTGAGCTACCGTAAGCATGCGAAATTTGTCGCATTTTATGTAGAGATTTAGACGCGACAGATCCAGGATCACTCTTTGCTGATCGGAGTCTTTTTGGGAACAGTGAATAACCTGCCTTGAAACTTTAGGTGCCTTACTTTCTTTATTGCTCGTTTGTTGAGCAATTCTGTCACGTAATCCTGTAGGATTGATGTGGGTGGCTGGTAAAACCTGGTTAGAGGAGGAGGTTTTTGATCCAGCTCCATCCTAGTCCTTTGGACACAATGCTGTGTGCCCAAGGGCTGAAGGTCCATTGGTCCCTGAACCAAAACAGGCGACCACCTACCTGTGTTCTCTCAGTGGGAGGGAGCGGGTTTATTCCCCTACCACGTCCAGGTCTTCCCCTTGGGGTGGTGTTGGGCTTTCCTCTATGAGGGGCTTTGCCTCTTCCTCCCCTTGCAACCCTATTAAGGCCGTGAAAGTAACCACGGCCCTCATATGTGGGGTTGTATGCTGGTGAAGCCACATAAGAGGGTGCAGCTGGTTGGACCAGCACATACTGTTGGGGTGAGCCTTGGAGGTGGAAGGCTGTGCTACTGCCGAGACCGGGACGGCTTGGACTACCGCCTGATGGTGGGGCCTCTTATGCCTCCTGAAGCGTTTGCCTCCTCTCGATTGGGGGCCGGCCGATTCTGGGGTCTTGCGCTTATAGGCAGAAATGCCCCAGCGAGAGCGAAGACTCTGGTTGGCCCGTGTAGCCTCGGCCATAACGTTTGTGACCTCCTCTTCAGGGAAGAGGTTAGGTCCCCAGATCGAGCTTTTAACGAGCTTGTTAGGCTCGTGGCGGATAGTAGCATCGGCGAAGATGAACTTCCTGCATTCCAGTCTGGCCATGATAAATTCAAACAAGTCAGACTGGAAGCCAGCCAACAAGGACTTAGCCAAAACTTGAAAGAATGGCTCGTCCGAGCAGGAGACGGCAGTAGCTTCTGTAAGGCAGACGGAGTTCAAGGACCGGGCTAACTTAGTCCGGGCATCAAACTCCGCCTTCAACAAAGCTTCCGGCAGCTTGGGGAGCTGCTCACTGAATGCGTGGAAAGCGCAGAAGGGGTCCAGCTTCCCGACCGTGAAAGTGGACGGGGCGTCCACCAGAACTCATTACTTCCTGGGAATACCAGGAAGTAGGGTCTGTCTCTCTTAGCTGTGGTAACGGATTACCATCGAAGCACGCTCGGGCCGTAGCCAGAGCGACTTTGTCCAAGCAAGGGGTGGGTAGGTTGTCTCCCAGGGCGAACATTGTAAAGTTGCCCTTGAAAGGAGTCAACTTCGTATTTTCTGCCTGCCACTCCGTCAGAGTGCGCAGGAGAGCCGACTGAGCTTGGTCCCTAGGGACGATGACAGTCTCCCTAGGAACCTTATCTGACCGAATCCAAGCTTCCTCCGTAAGCCTCACGAAGCCTGGGTAAGGGGGCAAGAGATCGGGGGGGAAGAACTCCAATTCCTCCAACCGTCTCGTGCCAAGACCATCAACTGTCAGCTTGCCATCATGTTGGATGGCCCGGAGTCAAACGCCAAGGGTTACCGACATCGAACGGCGGGAGGTCCGCAGTGTCGGGGATAACATACTGTGGTTCGGCTGGGGGTGGGCAAGCCATTCCCGCCAGTATGTTATCATGACTGGCCAACTTCTCAGAGATTTTATTAAATCTCGTATCTAGGTCCTCTGTAAACTTTTAAAAAGTGATTTGCAAAGGCCTCTGCGTCAAAAGCAGGTTGGCGAGGAGGGCTTGGTTTTGCAGCCCCTCTTACTCGCGCCTTTGCTGGAGGAACCAGACTTGCTCCCGGAGGCTACAGGTCCTGAAACCTTAGCCTTCGACGGGGGGAAGGGCGATGCCTTCTTGGAAGTCGAGGACTTGTAGCCCTTCGCCTTCCATGAAGTCTTCAACTTCAACTTGGGGATAGCAGATGGAGCTCTATCACCCAAGGAGGAAGACTTCACAAAACCTGCGAAAGAAGAGATGATGAAGCAGGGGAGTCAAATAAAGGGGCCCGCCCCAACAACCTCACTTACCTCACCACTTACCACCTGGTCCTGCTCTGTGTTCATCGGTTCCAGGTTAAGATCCAATGGCGGCTACATCCTCCGAGACCTCAGCGTAGAGGATATCCACTTGGGGTGGCTGGGTCTCATCCCGGTTTGCTGGATGATAGGGGTGGCAAGATCTTCAGGCACTGCGGCCGCCACCCGTGCGCCGGGGTAGAGCAAGTCCCTCAACCTAGCGTCGAGGACGTAGGGCTTCCCCGACGGAACATTCCTGCCAAACCCAGCCACCCAGGCCTGGAGGGATTCCAAGGCAGACTTCTTGGAAGCTTCGTCCGCCTGTAAGAAAACCAACAATTAGCTAAGAACGAAAAACCAGTCCGGGAACCTCATAAACAATATACAATATGAGGAGCATAAAGCGGAAGAAAAAGACTGTCACTTACCGACTCATCCTGGACGGTTGTGCAGAGAGCGAAGCAAACCTCACAACCATCGGGGTGCCAAACAACCAGGTCATCAAGTCGGACCGCACAACCAGCGTGGGTCCGGCATACTACGTGACCGTAGGGTTGTTGGAGGGAGGCGGTACACCCCGGCTCCTCACAGCGAACAGTCTGTAAGTAGAAAAGTACATGAACCTCCCACCCTAAGCAATCTAAAGCCGGCAAGGCCGGGAAACTCAACTACAACCGGAATACTCCGGCGGAGAAGAACTCCCTTATCATAAACTGGGCCAATAAGCTCTAAATTGCACAGAGTGGAAGGTAAAGGCTTTCAGACCCCGGAGGACTCCGGGGAATGAAGGAATGAGAAACCAGGAACTAACCATAAGGGCTGCCAGTAAAAATAACGGTGGAGCCCCCGGGTGTAGGACTGGACTCACGTATATATAAAACATAAAGGAGCGTACTCCTGTAGATAAACAGACTTATCTAAAAATATAATAATGAAATAATAAACAATAACAAGTGATGGTAAATACTCCGGAGACCGGAGGATCCGCTCCCCTATATAATGTAAAAAATAAAGGAGAGTTCCGCCCTTCCTTCCCGCCGGAGAAACAAGACGGGCAAAATGCTCAAAACCTATGTTCATAACATAAAATGCTGAGCAATTATATTTTACCCTATCTACGTAACCCGACGGGAGGCGAGAGGTATGGGATAGTGACTCGAACACGTTCGAGTAAACAAACCACCAACCCCAACACAGCGATGCTAGGGACGGTATGGGAGGGAGCGAATCCTCTACCAACAGGAGAGTCCCTGAACTCGGAGAAAACGCCATCTAGCGTCACCCGCACGAGTAGAGCAAGGCTGGAGGGGGGGGGGGGGGTGGGTAGGGGAGAGGAGTAGGCTACCAGGAAGGAACAGGAGACAGGGAGAAACATATCACCCGCTCAACTGCATCCATACCTCCAAGAAAATGAATCTTGGGAGGGTAGCCTACTGGAAGCAACCAACCCGAAGCCCGACTCCTTCCTAGGCGAAGCCTAATATGGACCTAACCTAGTATAGGCTAGGAAAAGGGAGGAGTGCAGAAGGGAGGGGGAAGCAACAGGGAGAGAAATTTTGTGCCGAGAACCAACCGGGATCGAGAAGGGGGGCAAGGGGCGACTAGCCTAGAGGAAACACATCCAAAGAACTCGATTCCCCAAATGGAGGAAGAGAACTAAGGGCTCACTCTGCCCACCGAAAAACTACCCCGGAGGAAACAGCAACCAAAACTCCCTCAACCTGATCTCCCACCCAGGGCAAGGGGATGGAAGCAAACAAGCCTACTACACAAAATAACCATCACACATAAAAATTGGAACCAAAATGTGCTCAATAGGGAGCGTAGCCTACCTCGGGAAGCGGTTAGATCTGAGGCTGCCGCCACCACACAGAGGTAAACAACAAAAAAAATTAAATAAAATAAATAAAATAAAATAAAAAGAGAGCACCATCTTCAAGCATAAAATAATTAGCCTACTTGAGACCAAAAATAATAAGGAACCCAACCTGGGGGGGTACCTGGGCGGGCATCACCCCAACAAAGGCCGATAGGCCAATGAAATGTAATTTCGTAAACAAAAAGGGGGAGCCACCGCAAGGAACCACCAGGAAGGGAACCAAGGGGCAAAATCTATCTATAACGACGAGGAGACAACTCCAACTGAAAAGAACTGAAGGAGTCGCCTCATGGTCGACATGGCTGGCGGGGGCCGCCGTGGCGTCATAATAAGATCTCAATATTTATGAAAATACGAGACCATAACAGCCAAAATAGAACAAAACCCCACAAGAAGATGGTACTTAACTTAGAGATGGTAAAGCTGCTCGATGCCATCACAGATGCAAGAAAATCCAAATTAAAGAGAGACGAGCACACAAAAGAAACGGATGCAGTCACGTGCTAGAAAATGGAATGAGGTAGGTGGCGCTGGTGTCGCCGTCCTGGCGGGTGTTGAGTGTAGGGGCTGTAACGGCTCACCGCTCTGTTCCGGGGATTTTGATAAGGAGAGATCTTTCGAGTAGGTTTCCGTGGTAGTGGTATTTCACTCACCCTTCTTTATACCGACGCGTCTTCCTAGAAGACGCTCGACTGGGGGTAGTAACCCCAGCTTTCCTGAAAGCTCTTTTTCTCTGGTATATCTAGCATTGTTATACCTAGAAATTCGTGCTGTAATGGAATTTCACCGGCTGACACGGACTGAACTCAGAAAGGGATTTTGACAAAGGAAAAATCTATTTCTGAGGAAGGTCCCCATGTCACCCGTGACCCTCCCTGACTCACCTATGGCTCCCCCTTTTTTTCTTGCACATGCCAAGTCTGGGGTTAGTGCTAGCATGGAACGCAGGTAGGTGGCGCTGGTGTCGCCGTCCTGGCGGGTGTTGGGTGTAGGGGCTGTAACGGCTCACCGCTCTGTTCCGGGGGTTTTGATAGGGAGAGGTCTTTCGAGTAAGTCTCCGTGGTAGTGGTATTTCACTCACCCTTCGTTATACCGACGTCTTCCTAGAAGACGCTCGACTGGGGGTAGTAACCCCAGCTTTCCTGAAAGCTCTTTTTCTCTGGTATATCTAGCATATTATACCTAGAAATTCGTGCTGTAATGGAATTTCACCGGGTGACATGGGACCTTCCTCAGAAATAGATTTTTCCTTTGTCAAAATCCCTTATTTATAAAACTAAGTATATTACGGTGTCATCATTATGTCTTAATGCCATTCTTACTACTAAGTTATTAAAACTCTTGCAGATGTTTAGTTTTATTACTTTCCTCTACAATCTTCTTTTGTTTCAGAATGGTATTTTGATTTCTCTGTTATTATTTCACCGGCTGACACAGGTCGAGAAACCCAGAAAAGGATTTTGACAAAGGAAAAATCTATTTCTGGGGAGAGACCTGTGTCACCCGTGACCCCCCATATTTCCTCTTTTCCCCTGGTCAAATACCATTCCGGTGTGGGGTGCTAATGTGGAATGTGGGTGACGCCGCTTTGTTTACAGTCCATGCGAGTGGTGCGGGGGTATGTAACGGCACCTCACTCGGTAGGACTTTTGACATTGGGAAGGTTTACAGGGCGGAGGCCTGTGATTGTGACAATCTCACCTTTTCTCATACACGACTCCATACCATGGAGCTCGCACCGGGGGTAGTAACTCCGGCTTAGCTTTTTAGCTTTTCTCTGGTATATTTAGCAATAGCTTTACCTTGAAATAAGTGCTGAAAGGTTATTTCACCGGGTGACACAGGTCTTTCCCAGAAATAGATTTTTCCTTTGTCAAAATCCTTTATATATATATATATATATATATATATATATATATATATATATATATATATATATATATATATATATATATATATATATAATATATATATATATATATATATATATATATATATATATATATATATATATATATATATATATATATATATATATATATATATATATATATATTATATATAATGCTGTTATGTGTAATTTCTTATTTCTTTCATTGCTACTTAGGCCTATCATTTTGATGCCTCTTATGAAGTTAACTGAATATATAATGCCTATTTTTGTATTTCTTATTATCTAAGTTTCTAAAGAATTAAAATTAGCTAGAAGTTCAACATTAACTTAGTTAATGCTAAATGCCAGCAGTGAAGAAGACTACCATGCTCATCAGTGGAGAATGTCTCCTCCTCATCGCAAAAGATGACTCTTACAGAAATCATCGGCCACTGGAGTATATTATAACGCAAACCCCAGCCTCTATTCTTTCTGTTTCGCTGATATGAAGTGTTTCTTGACAGGAGTATGATGAAATAATATCTTGGTCTCATGTAGCCTGTTACGGATGGTTTGAGCAGCAACTTGAAGGGAGAGCGTAATGTTCTCTCTTTATAGCAACATCGGTTGTCAGGGGGGAGTTAGGTGGAGTTCCTTAAGTGATCATCTGATGATGATCTTTAACGTAGTGCAACAATGTGGTTGTCCTCCAGTTTTTACAATGAATTTATCATGTTTCCTCGTTCTCTCTGTTGCTGTATCCCTCTATACATGGTTGTTTTATTTACGCTAAGCTGCCGAGCAATATCTACAATAGAAACATTAGTCTTATGCAAGCTAATGTTTGTGGTGCGGCTTAGTCTGTTGCCCATCTTATCGGTGCACGTGACGAGACAGTTTAAACTTCTCCTGCCCGAATGTGGAGTCACACGATAACATACGACATTATGAGATTTTTTCTTTTTTGTTTTTGACAACGATAATGGTTGAATTCTCTTTCTTTCTTTATTTATACATAATTTCATTGATGGTTATTCAATATTATTTTATTAGTCAATAAGCTTTTATCTGGATTCGAAATATAGTTTCTTCTTTGACTCTTTTGCCCAATCATCTGAAGTGAAATTTTTCAAAATGTTTCGTCATTTTTCGTAATATGAATTTTTCACTTGCCATTATTTTTTATATTGTTAACCGTATGATTAATAACCAAAGTCGCATAAGAAAATTACATTTCCTTGTAAATATCATAAGAACAAATTACTGTTAGGTGAACGAAAACTTCTGGAACATGTTGCAAAACATTTTTGAGTGACTGTACCTACATTTCTTATTAAACCTATACATCCATTTCCTTCTTTCCAGTTTCTACATATTTTTGGATGTAGATCGCTGCATTCCTCTTCATAGCAATCTAGATATGCACATTTGCCATACATCTCATAATTGTGACATATCTTGGGATGTTTGTAATAACATCTTTCACCAAACCTGCAATTCCCTCTTTTCAAAAGGGTGCATACTGTGTCTTTCCTTTCTTTTTTTTTCTTGTTCTTTCCCATCAGTATGAAGATCTGGGTACAACCTCTTTGGGATTTTATTTTGGGTTATCATGTCATAATTTATTTCTTCATATGTATGTTGCTGTATTGCCTCATATGTAGAATCTATGAGTTTCTCTGCATCCATACTCTTATCCTGTTCTTTGTTTTCATTACTCTTTTCTCTCTATTCAGTCTTATTTTCTTCTTTTCTATTTTCCTCTTCTTCCTCTTCTTCATCCTCCACAATCTGTACATTAAGTCTTGATTTAATAACCTTGTCTATCCATACTAGACATGTTGAGCAAAATATTTTTGTGCCCTTATTTTTATTTTGCACCACTTCAGCACATGAAGGATGCGTAGGCACATGGCAAGCATAGCATTTCCTAATCAGGTTTTGTGGATTTACAATGCTATACCACACTCTACATAGTTTACAAGCTTTAAGCATCCGTTTGCCTATTGCATCAATCAATATATTCACTAATTTCACCATACTTACTTTCTTTGATGGTATGTGTTGATTTTTGTAGATTTTCTTTATAAGTCTTTTGATAACTTGAACTTTCCTTGGTATCCCTTCCATTATTTTCATTATATTTTCTACAGATTTGCTCCAGTTTGAAGGATCGTATCCTTTCAATATGTCTGTGAATGCTTTCGCATCTTTTTGGTCGACGCTGCTATTCATCTCCACAATAAGCAAACCGAGTTCCCTGCCTGCCAAGTCATCATACTGAATATCACCTATGCAAGCAAGGTTTCTCCACCGTTTGCCACTGTTGGTCGACTCCTCCATGATTTTCAGATTTTAATAATTCACTCGAAAAAACATCTTATTAGACGGTTTATCACTCTAATCTGATATTAAGCTAATCACCAATAGTTCACGAACACTTTTAGCTATATTTCATTCGCTAATTGTATGTTAGACGCGTAATATCGGGTAGATTATTCAGACCAAGAACGACAAGAGAGTACCACCAAAAGCTTTATTCCTCAGAAAGACCCCGTTACTATCTTCACGAAAGAGAAAATCAACACCTATCTCATGACTTTCCAGAGATCACAGCATATGAGGAGCGACTTGTTATCAAGCAAATGAAGAAGGGGAAAGCACCAGGACCAGATAACATCACATTGGACCTAACAACAGATGCTGATGAGCCAATCAAAGTCAGACTGGCACGACTATTTAATGAATGTCTGAGGAGGAGCAAAACACCCAGGAGAGTGGAATAAAGCCATCCTCATTCTACTCTACAAAAAAGGCGACCCCAGGGACATGGACAACCAACGACCAATCAGCCTCCTTAATGTTATTTATAAGATCTTCACCCGAGTTATCATCATTAATCGAACTGCAAGTAAGCTTGATGAAAATCAGACAAGAGAACAAGCAGGCTATAGAAGAGGCTACTCCACAATTGACCATTTACAAACAGTAAACCAGATCATTGAGAAAACAAACGAATAAAAAATCCCACTAGTAGTAGCACTTGTAGATTACACCAAAGCATTTGACTCGGTCGAAACTAAGGAGGTCAAGTCAGTGCTGGAAGAACAGGGAGTTGACTCAGTTTACATCAATGCCCTCCGTCACATCTATGACCATGCAACATCATTTATGCAGCTCCATAAGGACTCAGAACCATTCCAACTCAAGAGAGGAGTCAGACAAAGTGACACAAGCTCACCCAAACTGTTTACTGCCTGCCTGGAGAGAGCTTTCTGACAACTCAACTGGCAAGAAAAAAGAATAAGAATAGATGGAGAATATCTAATTCACCTAAGATTTGCTGTTGACATCATTACCATTGCCCCCACCAAAGAAGAGCTTCAACAAATGCTTACCGAGCTAAATGACGCAAGCAAATCAGTAGGCCTCCACATGAATTTCTGTAAGACCAAAGTCATCAGCAATAAATACACTGAAAATGCAGATGACATACTCAAAATTGAAAGTCAATAAATTGAGGAAGTGGGCCACTACATCTCCCTTGGACAATGAATCTCTTTACATGACGCCTCCAAAGTGAGTGAAATAAAAAGAAGAATAACCCTCGGTTGGGAGGCGTTTGGAAGAGCCAGTACAGTGTTAAAAAATAAGAAGATTCCTATCATCTTAAAAAGGAAAGTCTATGATTAGTGTATCTTCCCCACTGTCACCTATGGGGCCGAAACTTGGAATCTAACAAAAAAAGCTTTCCCTTAAATTACGAACAATGCTAGGTCTAACTTTGAAGGATAGGAAAACACCTAAATGGATACATCAAAAAACTAAAGGATATCCTTGAAATCCTTGAAACCATCAGTAAGCTCAAGTGGAACTGGGCAGGGCACATTGCCAAGATGACACACAATATTATTGATGGACACCATGAACAACCTTCTGCACGCCCCGAGGATACACAAGAAAATGAGGAGGACAAAAAACCTGCTGGCGAGATGACTTAGACCAACATAAATGACAGTGGTACACACCATCGGAGGCTAGAAATCTGTGGAGGAACCTGGGGAAGGGAAGGCCTACATCCAACAAAGGACTTTTGAAGGCTGAAATGATGATGATGATGATATATATATATATATATATATATATATATATATATATATATATATATATATATATATATATATATATATATATATATATATATATATATATATATATATATAATGTATAATACACATACCTATATATATATATATATATATATATATATATATATATATATATATATATAATGTATAATACACATACCTATATATATATATATATATATATATATATATATATATATATATATATATATATATATATATATATATATATATATATATATATATATATATATATATAATATATATATATATATATATATATATATATATATATATATATATATATATATATATATATATATATATATATATATATATATATACAGGCAGTCCCTGGTTAACAGCAGGGGTTCTGTTCCTGGCTGAGAGCCACTAATCAAAAATCGCCAATAACCGAAAATCGCGATAATTATAGTAATAAATGGTGTTTACAACATCACAAATGCCAATAGAAAGCTTATCAGTGCCATTAAATCTCTTACTGACTCTGATGAACTGCCTACCAACACCGAAAATCCCTTACAGTCACCGAAATATCGTTACCCAAGAACGTAAAACCAGAGCGCTGTTTATCGATGTCCCCATTAAGCGAGGACTACCTGTATACATATATATATAAAATATATATATATATATGTATGTATGTATGTGTGTTTGTGTGTACAGTAGACCCCAGGTATTCGCAGGGGATGGGTACCAGACCCCCTAGCGAATAGTTAACACCCCCTCTAAAAACACTTAAAACTGCCAATCTTGAAAGTTCAAATACCAAATGTATACTTAAAGTATCATCTTACATCAAAAATACCTTAAATCATTATCCTATTACTGCATTAATGTTTAAAATTATACTATTGAGAGAGAGAGAGAGAGAGAGAGAGAGAGAGAGAGAGAGAGAGAGAGAGAGAGAATAACTCCTTACGACATCAAAAGATGGAAATCCATGAGCCTCTGTCAGCAACACTTTTTCCCCTCCCTCAATATGTCAAACTGCCAAGTAAACTGACATTTAACCCCATCCCTCCCCCTTGCTGAACTCACAGGAGAAAGATTGAGGATGATATTTGTTTGCTTAAAATTTTAAATAATTTACTACGCATTATTGTTATCGTCATTAAAACAGTTTAACCAGACCACTGAGCTAATCAACAGCTCTCATAGGGCTGGCACGAAGGATTAAAATGAAATGGAGTACCAGATCTAAACCATAGGCTAAACACTGGGACTAAATGATGAATGATTAATGAAATCTTTAAAATATGCAAAAAGGCATATGCTTTCCACACTAGAACACACGCACACATTAAATACACTTGCTCAAGTTTCATCTGTGCATTTAAAAAAAATAGATAAACTGAGCAATGATAAAATTCTGAATAACTTAAGATTTTTTCAAATTCGTTTTTTTTATATATCAGTTGCTAGTGGGATTTTGTATTTTCATAAATTAATTTTTATACTTAACTTACTTACATTTCCTCATGAATATTAAAATTGAGTCAATGGTGCAGACTCTGATAAAACTTCACCAATCGATCCCTTTCAAAAAAAGGATAACCGATGTTGGTTATATTTTGGGCATTCGCATAACACGTTTAGCATTCGGGAGCTGGTTCATGTGGGCTGCTCATTAAGGGGATTGCACTTTTCAATTTTTGATGAATATTTTTGAAATTTAAAAAAATTGGTTATATGGCCGTAAGACATAAGCAACACCTTCGTTATCACATGACCAAAGCATTTTTTCAAAATATTAAAACTAATGGGATTTTGGGCCTCCGCCCCCCACACGGTGAGGTAGGGCTGACGTTTGTCTCCTAATGATTATTGTCATTTTTTCCTTTATTCGCCTAATTTATTAATTATTTTTATTTTTATATCACCTTATCTCCTACGCCTGGCAGTGTCTGGCAACAACAATGGCTTGTTCCTTAGTGAATGCGTGGTCTAAGAGACAGGGTGCCGAGTCAGTTGCCCCCAAACGTTGAAAGCGGTTGGTGGGCAACTTTTTACTCGGAGCAATTTGTTCGCTATTTGTGGTGTTTTTGCCTTTTTTTTTACATCCAGTAACTCTAAATACAATCTATATACTTTCACCTTCAAAAATACGCTCATAGTTGATGAAATGAATAAAGGATGATGAAAAGGGAGTATATCATGACAAGTTCATTATATTTAGATCTCAGTTAGATAAAATAGTGTCGGATATTAGATGCATGGTAGGAAATTGCAGGGGTAAAGTTCAAGTCGAAGCCTCTGCCAATAGATGGGATACTGATATTTTAATGAAGTGCTAATCGTGTAGGTTTACAGTTAGTGCCCCAGCAAAGTGAATTAGCAATGGAAAATCTCAGCACCATCAACTGAGTGAGATAAATATTGATGAAACTGAACACAACTTCGGCTATGAGAAATTCAACTTACTAACACATCTGTTTGGCACAAGTGAAAGTATAGAAGAAGTTCTTCATTTGAGAGACAAAAAGGCTTGAAAATAAAACTCCAAAGACCAAAAAGACCAAACAAGTGAAAAAAACGACTGAAAATGAGTCAAGAATATCAGCCTGGTAGCTACTAAACTTTTAGTTTCTTAGTTTCAAACCAAGCAACAATGAGTCAGGTGGTACTTGATGATACCCTCGCCTCGAGCGAATAATACCCCTTTTTATAAAGGGGGGGTGACCTGGAGCCAGAAATCAACCAAAATAATGCTCTAAGATAAGTTTTTTCCACGAGTGCCAAAAAAAAACACTTGTTGACCTTTATGGTCGTTTTTCTAAGTTTTCACTTTTTTGCACTTCAAATGCTAACTACTTTTTTTATTTTTAGGCCAATTTTAAAGTTAAATATACCATTGGAAAGAGGAAAGAAAGACAAATATTTCTTGGGGGCTAGATTTTTTCTTTGGTTGACAAGGAACCCGTGATAATCAAATTAAACAAATTTGGGGGGAAAATCCCCCCTCACCCCCATCCAAAGAAAAAGGAAAAATAGAAAAACTCTTCCCATGATTTTTCCTACTATGATATACTTTCTGCGTATGAAGCCGCATTGCAATAGCTCTAAAAATGAAGGAGGAGAAACATTTTTAATTTAATTTTTTTTTAAATAAAATCCAAAATAATCATCCGGTCACTCAAATTTTTTCTGGAACATCACCTTATATATATGTATAACATATAAAAATTTCATAAAAATCGGAGCATTATTTTTATATAAGCTTGCGCTCCCCTTAAGTGTCCATGTGTCAGACGAGTATGGCCTATTTGGAGACGTGTTAAAATTACTTGCCCATGTCTCTCTCTCTGGTATGATGAACTCCATTTTCTAACAACAGGTTTTATTTGCTTCAACTTATTATTTTTGGGCTCTTCATTCCATTTATTTTGCCGCTTGTGTATAATGCCTACTTTAACGTGTTATATAATCGTTAACTGGGATATTTACGTTAGATCGTGTCATATGGGCTACATCTTTAGCTGCTCTATCAGCCTCTTCATTTCCATTAATCCCTACATGGGCAAGGGTCCAACATATTTCTATATTTTCTCATTATTATATAACTTACGGAGTAATAACTTTATTTGTTTTACAATGTCAAGTAATAACTTTATTTCTTTTACAATGTCATTTTTTGGTTTGTAACTCTGAATGGCTCTGATGGCGTTTCTAGAGTTGCTAAAATTCACAATATTATTACATGAGCTTTCTTTAATTGTTTTTATGGCTGATGATATTGCCCATAACTCAGCTGCAAATACTGAGGCATTATCAGGTAGAGAGAATTGATAAATTTTGTCTTGGGATACTGAAGAATATCCCACTCCATACTCTGATTTAGATCCATCTGAGTATATTGCGTAATGTGGACCTTTTCGGCTTATATGCTCTATTGTATGTTGTCTATGGTGTTCTGGGACATATGAGTAACTTTTTGATAAATATTTTAAGTGTGTGCAAATTCTTATTTTACTCAGTCCAAGGAGGAGGTAATTTTACTATTAAATGCAATAGCAATGACTCAAACATTCTTCTACTCTAAGAGGGAAAGGTGGTGAGTGATTGTTTATAAATACATCTCTTAATTCAAATAATTTTTTGGTTGGAGATCACTTGCCTGAATTCTCAAAGCACTCTTCACTGTTACAAACTCTCTATGGAGAAACAGTGGTAGTTCATCACATTCAACTTGTAAATATGAGGTTGGTAATGATCTAAAGGCTTCTGAACATATTCTAAGGCCTTCATTATGAACTGGGTCTAACGTTTCCAGCACTGCGTCTGATGCTGAGCCATATATTTTGCTTCCATAGTCAATGATACACAACACTGTTGCTTTATACAGTACAGTAAGGTATGTCTATTGGCTCCCTAAGTAGTGTTTGATAGTTTTTTAATTAGATTTAACAGTCTTTTACATTTTGATTTCATGTATGTTATGTGAGCTTTCCAATTCAGGTGAGTATCATATACTAATAATATTGTCACCTCCATATAAATATCATAAATAAATGTATTTAGTCATGAAAATAACATCAAAATACACTAATTAGTAAATATTTCGACAAAAAAAGTCTGTGAATCACTGAATTTTTCGCAAATAATTTATAGATAAGTTCCACAGAAAATCCCGTGAATTGGTGAGTCTGCCAATTGTGAGAACGCGAATATGGGGGGTTTACTATATACATACCTGCATCATTATAAAAGTGACTAAATAATCCCCTTACTGAATAATAACCAATATTAAAAAAATAATCAAATGTAAAAGCAAAGGGTAATTAACTTGGCTATTACAAAAATATAACAGGAATGAATTGAGCATCCTTACCAGGTGTCTCTGTAGGCATTTCCGGCTTTTGCGGTATTTCAAACAAAATTCACATATATATACACAATCTAGCTCTGTTATTTCCTGTAAATAAAAAAAAAAGGAAAATTAGCAGAATAAGGAAGTATATCCACTGCAAAATCTGAGAAAAAGTTAAAATTATTCTTTTGTAATAAATGTAGTAAGACCTCAAAATCTCAAGTATTTCCCCAAAACTGAAGATCTAAACATGACAGAATTTCTGAACATCAGAACATCGTAGTACGCACTTGAGCTAAGACTACTTTTCTCTCAGTGTCTGATTGCTAAGTTAGCATCTCTTTGTGCTGCTTGCATCTGCTAGTGGCATCACCCTCACTGCTGCTGGACGATTTTGTCAATCTTTTCATATTCTTTTTATATTTTTGCCACCATTAAGTGTTACTTTGTTTCTCTGTGACATCAGCAAAGGCCCATGTCATATCTTTTGCTAACAACTTGATGCATGTGCAGTCATTCCACTGCAAAAGTCCCTAAGGGAAGGAGCAACTCAAGAAGAGCAATACAACACTGATGCATAAACAATTCTTCACTGAAATGCACCCACAAATAAAGCACTTTAAAAAGCAAAATGTCTGCAATGAGTCATCAAGAGACCAATACTACTGATTTATTACAATTAAGTCTTACCATACACAAGCAATCAATAAATCACATACTGAGTAGTATTAATTATAAAACACTCTTCAGTACTGTAAGTTATTGTAAGTTAATGAAAAACAAAAACACCTACATAAATCAAAATAATAACAAAGTACACCAGTTATTTATAATACTTAACCCTTCCCATTTTCTATTGTATACTATATGTGCATTTTGTTGAATTGACACGCTGCTTCAGTCATAAAATAACCAGCACAAGTTTCCTTAGTGATGGAGAACTATTGTGAGCAAAAAATCCAAAGCTGGGACAGCTGTAGTTCAACATAAAACAATCTGATTTTTATATAAAAACAACTGGTGCTATAGCATACAATTGTTTATATTCAGCTACTAAGGCACAGCCCATCCAAAGCATTGCTGTACATGCAGTGCTGTACACTTTCTGCGATACTATCTTGGTGGTCCCTTCTTGCAAAAATGTTAAATCAAAGTACCGTACTGAGTGAAATGTTCATACCCACTTCACTGGTAGCAATAAACATATTATTTACAATGGCAACAAAGTACAGCACTTGCAATTTTTCTATGTACAAGTATAATATACATCCTATATATATAGAATACACTTTGTATACTTACAGCAATGTGCTTGTACTGTAATTTTATACTTTTTGTCCTTCCATGTCACTAAATCTATGGATTCTGAACTTTTCATAACTGTAAAATTAAACTGCTAGGACAAAAAAAAATTCAACATTAAACAAACTGGACACCTCTACCTATCCCTGGGATCTGATGGTGTCTAGGAAATAATTTTAACCAAAATACACTGTAAGTGCTAAAATACTGTATAATTTTTTTATAAACAAAACTAATTTTTTGTATCCACCAATCACTCATATATGTAGCCTGCATTTGTAATTTTTTAATACTCAGGTAAAGCAATCTTTATATAATGACTGTATTGTGCCAACTGGACTCAATAGGTTCAGGTAACCAACTGCCTTTCCTTATCTTAACTGCAGCACAGCTGCACGAGACAGCCGGGCCAGGAGGAGAGAACTTATTAGAATGATGGGTTTGTAAAGATATCAATTTTACTTTTAAAAATCTAATTTGTTCCAACACAAATCCATCACCCATATGGTTTGTAATCCAAAATAAATATTTGTATCTGAAAAATGTTACCATAGATATTTCTTTCCATATCGTATGACGTGGTGCTCACTCACATACTCCTCGTAACACGATCCTGCAGACAATTTGCTTGTCCAAAGGGCATTCCACAATCTCACTTACTGCAACTTTCTAGTAATGTTTTGGCTGCAATGCCTAGGCCCTGTCCACGATGCTTGATTGATTGATTATGAAATTTAGGTCTTGAAGACCAAGCACCGGAACCCATCAGGATTACTCAGTGCAGCAATGAAGATGAGATATATAAATTAATGATGTGACTGATAATGAAAAGGTGATCAGTCCTTGATTCTGCTAATGCTAAAGCTCTCATTAAAAGAGGTACATGACACCTCTGTAACCCAAAGCTGAAAGTTGAATGCAAGGAGGTAGAGAAAAAAGTCGACCTGACACCTATCTCAAGCTCTCTGGCATTTGTTTGTCCATGAATCCAATAAATTACCACTAATACTTCTGGTTAAGGAACTACACAGAGGACAGAAGGCACCTATGCCATCCCCAACATACAGGGATGACGCAGGTTGGCCTGGGGTTGGTCCGCCGGACAATCACCTGAAGAGAAACGTTCCCTCTCTGACAAAAGAAAAGCTCAAGAAACTATGACAGACAGATGCAATAAATAGAGAGAAACAACAAAAGTTGGCTTTTTTGAATGATTTGCTTTATAAGATTTCCTAGTCAGACAAGTGTTCACAGGGCAAGACCAAAACCAGCTCATCGAGTGTACTACCACTGGCAAAGAGGGTTCCTGTCAAGGTTAGATATAAAGATTAAGACAAATTTTACCTGGCAAACCATGACAGTAAGAAGGTAAATTCAAAATACATAACAAATTTACTACATCATACAGAAACAACTACAAAGCACAGAGGGTTACACAAGATGGAAATAAATGAACTAAACATAAAATTGTAAATAAAATACCATGTACAATCTATAATATATATAACAGTGAGGTAAAAATAAATACTGTGCATGAATGTAACTGATATCAAACGCACACGGAGAAATAATTGCAAAACGGGGCATGCTATAGCTGAAATGAATACAGTACCTACAAAATCAACAGACAGCAATTTCTGACAAATGCAAAAAGAAAAATAGTTGCTAGACTCACCTTCTAATAAAGCAACATTAGTTCATTACAGTGAGGTGCAGAAAAACATGGACAACCATACGTGAGTAAGGAAAATCACAGACCTACACCTGAACACTAAACCTATATATCTAGTCTTTATGCAAAGACAAAGCTCAAAGCTAGCTGAATGAGAGTATAATAGCTAACTTTTGAACATTGATTAACCCTTAAACGCCGAGTGTCTATTTACAAAAGTGTCTCCCGTATGCCAGTGGGGTTTGAGAGTTAGCGCCGAAGCCGAAAGAAAGTTTTTTCAAAAAATCACAGCATGCTTAGTTTTCAAGATTAAGAGTTCATTTTTGGCTCCTTTTTTTCTCATTGCCTGAGGTTCAGTATGCAACCATCAGAAATGAAAAAAATATCATTATCATATATAAATATTGGAATATATGACAGCACAAAAAAAAAATTCATATATAATTGTATACAAATCGCACTGTGAGCAAAACGGTTGAAGCTAATGAGTTATTTTTTTTCGTTGTATTGTACACTAAATTGGGATGATTTTGGTATATAACAAATTGTGAAACGATCAAAGCAACACAGAGAAAATATTATCACAAAATGATGCATGAATTCGTAACGTGCGGACGTAAAAAAAAAGTTTTTTCAAAAATTCACCAAAAATCAAAATATTGTGCTAGAGACTTTCCAATTGTGCCAAAATGAAGGAAATTGATTGAATATTACTAGGCTGTAAGTTTTTTAGCTTACAATTGCATTTTTGAACCATTTCGATTGAGTTAAAGTTGACCGAAGGTTGATTTTTTTTGATTTATCATTATTTCGATGTAAATATAAAACAACTGTGAAGAGCTAAAGGAATGATATATTTTTTGTTGTATTCTACATGAAATTGTGCACATTTTGATGTATAAAACTTTATGTAACGAATAATATGAAACGACGAAAAAATTACGGCAAGCTGACGCAAGAAATGACAGGATTTTCAACGGAGTCCGCGCGCGCAGAGCGAAGGAAAATTTTTTTTTCAAAAATTCACCAAAAATCTACATATTGTGCTAGAGACTTTCCGTTTGTTACAAAATGAAGGTAAATGATTAATTGTTACTCGAATGTAATAATTATGGCTTACGGATGCGTTTTTCGATCATTTCGGTCGAGTCAAAGTGGACCGAATGTTAAAATTTTGTCAGTTATCGTGATTTCGGCGAAAGTATTAAAAGACTGTGAAGAGCTAAAGGAATGACATATTTTTTGTTGTATTCTACATGAAATTGCGCACATTTTATTGTATAACACTTTATGTAATGAATAATATGAAACGGCGAAAAAATTACGGCAAGCTGACGCAAGAAATGACAGGATTTTCAGCGGAGTTCGCGCGCGGAGCGAAGGAAATTTTTTTTTTTTCAAAAATTCACCAAAAATCTAACTAATGTGCTAGAGACTTTCCGTTTGTTGCAAAATGAAGGTAAATGATTGATTGTTACTCGAATGTAATAATTATGGCTTACGGATGCGTTTTTCGATCATTTCGGTCGAATCAAAGTTGACCGAATGTTAAAATTTTGTCAGTTATCGTGATTTTGGCGAAAATATTAAAAAACTGTGAAGAGCTAAAAGAATGACATATTTTTTGTTGTATTCTACATGAAATTGCGCACATTTTGATGTATAACACTTTATGTAACGAATAATATGAAACGGCGAAAAAATTACGGCAAGCTGACGCAAGAAATGACAGGATTTTCAGCGAGTATGCGCGCGGAGCGAAAGGAAAAATTTTTTTCAAAAATTCACCAAAAATCTAAATAATGTGCTAGAGACTTTCCGTTTGTTGCAAAATAAAGGTAAATGATTGATTGTTACTCGAATGTAATAATTATGGCTTACGGATGCGTTTTTCAATCATTTCGCTCGAATCAAAGTTGACCGAATGTTAAAATTTTGTCAGTTATCGAGATTTCGATGTAAATATTAAAAAACTGTGAAGAGCTAAAGGAATGATATATTTTTAGTTGTATTCTACATGAAATTGCGCACATTTTGATGTATAACACTTTATGTAACGAATAATATGAAACGACGAAAAAATTACGGCAAGCTGACACAAGAAATGACAGGATTTTCAGCGGAGTTCGCGCGCGCGGAGCGGAGGAAAATTTTTTTTTTGTCAAAAATTCACCAAAATTCTAAATATTGTGCTAGAGACTTTCCGTTTGTTGCAAAATGAAGGTAAATGATTGATTGTTACTCGAATGTAATAATTATGGCTTACGGATGCGTTTTTTGATCATTTCTGTCGAGTCAAAGTTGACCGAATGTTAAAATTTTGTCAGTTATCGTGATTTCGATGTAAATATTAAAACACTGTGAAGACCTAAAGGAATGATATATTTTTTGTTGTATTCTACATGAAATTGCACACATTTTGATGTATAACACTTTATGTAACGAATAATAAAAAATGGCGAAAAAATTACGGCAAGCTGACGCAAGAAATGACAGGATTTTCAGCGGAGTTCGTGCGTGCGGAGCGGAGGAAAATTTTTTTTCAAAAATTCACCAAAATTCTAAATATTGTGCTAGAGACTTTAAGTTTGTTGCAAAATGAAGGTAAATGATTGATTGTTACTCGAATGTAATAATTATGGCTTACGGATGCATTTTTCGATCATTTCGGTCGAGTCAAAGTTGACCGAATGTTAAAATTCACTTTGGTTGCTGGGTCTTTCTCCAGCATCCCAGTCTAAAACTCGCCTCACACGCTCACTTCCGACAGGCAGTATGCGCCTTTCACGGTCCTGACGCCTTTGTGACATATCTACAAATGTCCTGTTGCAGCACGAATACGCAAACACTCGCCAAAGTTCTGCAAAACACGTCTGCGTCAAAATATCGCTCCCGCAAGGTCCGGCGCTGATGCTATCTGGCGTGAGTAGGAGGGAATTCGGCGCATGCGGCGTCTGGGTGATGCTCAAAAACAACACAACACCTGGATCCGTGAACTCCCAGCATCCGCCAAAGTAGCGTGATTTGAAATCTTCCGCAAACTAGGCCTATAATTATTTTTCCGCGAATATTTAAAAAAGCATTTTCAGTCAACGTTTGCAACGTCCACTCGGCATTCGACAGACAATTTTTGACGACGTTTAAAACGTCCAACAGGCGTTTAAGGGTTAAAGTTACTGTAATTTCATTTAAAAGTTAGCTTAATACATTACCCTTAAAAAAAGAAATAAATGGCTGACAAAAATAGAGTTGGAAGAGAATTTCTCAACCACTTTTAAAAAACTTCTTTATTCTACGTCTCTTTCTCTTTGTTCTGAAATGCTTTATCATGAACAAACTGTTTTTTATTTGGACTAACACAATTCTTAGTTATTATGTCTCTATGTTTCAGAATGTATTTGCCACATTAGCACATTTACAGTTTGTAGATGGTACGGGCAAAATTAGATCAATTTAAACTATCCACTGAAATAATAGGGTGTAAAAATGTGGAGAGAGAGAGAGAGAGAGAGAGAGAGAGAGAGAGAGAGAGAGAGAGAGAGAGAGAGAGAGAGAGAGAGAGAGAGAGAGACTGGAGATTTGTACAGCTCTGATTTATACAAAGCTTTCTTAGGCTTAGGAAGAGGAAACTCTCAGGAGTATTGTTTCCCAGATTCCCCTTTTCCTGAAAGACCATATACAGACACTACCCTACTTATGAACATTCAAGTTCCAAACATTCCGAGACATGAACAAATGTGATCATAAATTAACACTGTGTTCAGGCCGCCCACCTTTGCCACCGGTCAGTTCAAATTTTGTACTGCGCACCTATTCTGCTTAGTTACAATTTTTGCTGCCACCCACGCCGTACAGCACTGTAGCCCACACCAACCCACCGCCCAAGACTTGTACCTACGCTAGTGGGAAGATGTTCTCTGTTGTGCTCCAAGTTATTCTTATGATTTTATTGTGAAATATTTAGCCCATCCTTTATCTATCATGGCTAATGGCAAGCGTAAGGCAAGTGAAGATAGTGGCAGTGGTAAAATGCAGCAAGCTATCTCAATGGAAACTAAGGTGGCGATTATAAAGAAACTATATAGCGGTGAAAAAATGGTGGCGGTAGCATGCCACTACAATATGAATCATTCAGCTGCTGGCACAATCTTTAAGAACGAAGAGTGAATTATTATGGGACGTTAAAAGTGCTGTGCATATGTAGTCAAATATTATAAGCAAAAGAAGGGGGAAGCTGGTAGAAGAAATGGAAAAACTTCTGGGTACCTAGATGGAACACCAGAGGCAAAGGTCTACACTGCTTAGCCTCATACTGATTCAGGAAAAGGTTAAAAGCCTTTTCGACAACTTGAAGACTAAGGCTGCCGAGAATGCTGCAGATGAAACATTTGCCACAAGTTATAGACGGCTTCATCGCTTTAATAAAGGTGCAAACTCGCATCACGTGTCTGTTACTGGTGAGGCTGTGAGCGATGACAAAGCCACAGCCAAAAAATTTCTCTAGATGCTCAAGAAAATCATTGATAAGGAAGGTTATACCCCTCAACAAGTGTTTAATACTGATGAGACAGGCCTTTTCTGGAAAAAAATGTCAGAAAAGCATGCATCAGCAGTAAAGAGGAGACGATACCAGGATTTAAGGTGGCGAAGGATAGGCTAACCTTAATGCTGGACAGCAACACATCGGAAGACTCAAGCTAAAATCGCTCTAAGTGTACCATGCTGCAAATCCACAGGCACTCAAAACATCACAAAGAGCCCTCTGCCCATATTCAGGATGTCCAGTAACAAAGCCTGAGTGACTCTTGCTGTATTCAAAGACTGGTTTTTCCATCACTTTGTTCCTGAAGTCAAGCTGTACTGCCACAAGAATGGGATTCCTTTCCAGATTCTCTTAAGGACTAGTTTGTGTTATACCTTTCAATCTACATGGTGTTTATTACTAACTTTAGAGGGTCACCATCCATCAATGACAGCTCACAGTACATTTTAGTAAAGAACTTTATTTGCATGCTCTGAATTAGGTCCTGCAACAGTGGTTACCCTGATTCAATATACTGTACCGTAAATTGTTACAAGTAGTTTTTCTAACACTAAGTAGTAGTTTCAGTGCCCAATGATACAGTTTATTATCGACCTCAGATCGGCATTCAGCCAAGACTCACACCCGTACAGAATGGCAGACATTAAATCAGCATCAAAAACTCTCTTCTTAACGACATTACATCCCAGGTCTGTGCAAGATAAATGTTCACCCCAGTCTCATGCCTTTTTGTTGAGGAAAGTGGGTGGGTTTGAGGACTCACAGCAGATACCAAAAATAGGTTTTTCCTATGCCAAAACCCGAATTTTGATAGCGTAGCCGCTGTTCATTCTCAAAGGAGTTTACAAAAGAAATTGACAGGTGACGAAATGGCTTAGCTCCTAACAAATAAATCCCAATAACCCAGATTAATTTTTGGTCTGAGGACAACCCAGATTAATTTTTGGTCCAAGGAATAGTCACAATTTATTAACCATTTTCTTTATTCCAGATAACAAAGGGTTAGGCAATAAAGAACAGGAAACAACACACAAACCAATGTATGTATTGCTCTTGTGGTTCGAAGGTGGCTTACATAATTATGTTGGGTCTGGCTGAGGGATTATTGAGGCTTCCCCAGCAATATCTCAGCATGACCACCACTCTCATGGTAATAGTGTTTCAGGAATTTTTTTTCAAGGTAAAGTCACAGGTTATCAACAGTTTCTTTATTCTGGATACCCCTTTGGGTCTGGCATTAAAGAACAAGAGACACACAAACCTATAAATGTATTATCCATTTTGGTTCAGATGCCACTTATCTAATTATGTTGGATCTGGCTGCAGGATTATTGCACCTTCACCAGTTCAAGAATACTGTCGCTAATAACCACTCCATACACTCGAAGACTTCTTTGAAAGGAAACATTTCCAAACTAAGTTAATATTGTACTCACCTTTTGGATGCCATCTGACTTTTTGCCTTTTTACTGAAGGCCACTAAAATAATTCTCAGCCCATGCAGAGAGACTGGTTTGTTTGTGCTAAGTTGTAGGAAAAATAGGACCATCTTGGATGTTTTCCATGACATCTACATAAACCTTAAGTGTTTGACCCTGGCATAACATTTTATATGAAATACTGAGTTCCTTCATCAGAAAAGGGGATTTTCCCTTTAAAAAGGTCTTCATAAACTGAAATTTTGTATTATGTACTGTAATTTCTACTTAAAGTTATTACTCATTAGAAATGTTTTTTATTGAATTACAGACGTTAAATGTATTCTTCATTCTTGGCCAGGAATGACAGGCCAGGAGACAACAGAAAATGATAACTAGGTGTATGAGTGGTGAAATATCCTCGTCTAAGAGAGCCCAGTATATTAATCAGAGCTCCTGATGCCAAAAGTCAAGAAGACTGCCTTTGGCAGCATATGAGTTATAGTTGTATTGGGCCAATGAATTGAGCAGAGACAGGAGTCTAAGAACCTTATTCAGGAACCAGGTAATGGGAAACCTTGCAGTAGCTGAGCTTTGCAGTGTAGAAGACTGGATAATAGAATTAATAATTTCTATATTACAATCAATTCCAAAACCATAGGGCAAGGGTTCCACCAATGATGCCTTGTATGCCATGAATGTTGTAATAGCAAAGCACTTTACCTTAAAAGATAAGTCAAATGTAACACTGTTTTAACATATTTCAACGGGGCTCTCAGCATGGGGGTGATCTAACCACACTTCCCATACAGATTGGTATGCTGGCTAGATGAAGTCCATAGTTTTGCACTTGCTACCTAGCAATGTTAGGCAAATAATCTTCACAGAAGACTAGATTTAAAATCCCACATAAAGGTCACCATTCAGAAAGAGGTTGCGTGGACAACTTCCCCTCCTCCTGTCTGGGATAGAACAATGGATGGCAATGGAATTTATTCTTTTGCCTGTTGTTGAAAAAATAAGGAACCAATGACCGTTTGGCAAATTCAGGGCTACCAGGCAATCAGTTCTGCTGAAAGCTGGTAGATTGTTCAAAGCTTTCAAAATCTGGGATAATGAAGGAAAAAGGTATATCGCCTTCCATTTGTTCTACTCTTGTAGGAATGCATCTCTTGTTATTACCTGAATGTCCAGGTTCAGAGACATGCAGTACACTGGAAGTCGATGGTTCTCACGTGGCAACCCGGTCTACTTCTGGATTGTGGAAGCATGCTAGCAATTATTGATTTGAGAGGAGCTCAGCATGACCCTAACCTCTTTATAGGAGACATTGCAGTCACACTGTCTAGGACCAACAAAATGTGAGTCCTTTTGGCTTTTTCAATTTTCTGAGGTGGAAAGACAACCAAGAGCGCCAAGAAGCTGGTATGGCACTCCCCCCCGAGCAGATGGCCATCTTCCCCCTAACTGACAATCCCTCCCAACAGCCTCCCTAACCTGTCAAGGAGGCATTCGTATGTATTATCACGAATACAAATGGTGGAGTCAGGTCGGCCTGTTTGCCAGAGACCCCTTCCAGGTCCATGGACAGAGTATCTACCCAATCGCAGATGAAGATGACCCACACAGCCTTTTCCTGGCACGTAAGAGCCAGACTCTGTTAAATCCTACAGTCACAATCTCAGGATTAGGTCTACCATGGACCCAAACTGTAACAGGCCCAGACTTCATTCCAATTGTCGTCTGGAAAAGCTGGGCTGTGCTAAGTCCTTCCTTATTCTGGTTTGAGTGCTTTGGGAAGAGACAGCTGACTGCAAAGACTAGCCCAACAAAGTCCCAGCCTCAGAAAAAGCCTGCTGGATGTGAGGTGGGACTTGTTCCTATTTGGAAACCTTTTGACTGGAGTCTGTCAACTACCACTCTCAGATTTTGACAGCACTCTTCTCTGGTGGACATTTGCAATTGTTTTTACAGATATATACATAATATCAGTTCTCTCTACTGTATCATAAATACATTTGTTATGATAAAGAAATGATTTACTAATTTTCAAATATTACCAATATTAAAATATCAATAAAATTTATTTTTAAATGCACTCTTGATATTATCTTAATTAAATATGAATTACTGTATCATAATTACATTTTTTATAATAAAGATTTACTAATTTTCAAATGTCAATATTCATCTCTCTCTCTCTCTCTCTCTCTCTCTCTCTCTCTCTCTCTCTCTCTCTCTCTCTCTCTTGGTACTGTATATATCCTTTTATGAAATATGAATTAATTGTATCATTAATCATTAATATAAAACTCTAGGAAGTTCACAAAGCCATCATCGAATGAGCACATATGTACGTGTTACAATTTTTTTATTGCTTTGATGTAGGCTCCACGACAACACGCTTACTGGCTGGAGGAGTTGGAAGTAGCTAATCACAGAGCTTGTGGCATACCCCCCTCCCTCCATTATGACACGTTATTGGCTGGAAGGTTTGGAAAAAGCCAGTCACAAAGTTTGCAGATCAGATGCTTTGTGTATACTATCAGAGGGGTGAGCTGTATTTTTTCTCTCTCTCTTTCTCTGTATCTCACTGAGATGAGAGAGAGAGAGAGAGAGAGAGAGAGAGAGAGAGAGAGAGAGAGAGAGAGAGAGAGAGAGAGAGAGAGAGAGAGAGAGAGAGATTTTTTATGCATATGTAACATGTATGTTTATTTGTTTTGTATAGTTTTACAGATAAACATGATGTTATTTTGTCTTTTATTTTTTCATATTTTCCATGCTGTAATTACAACTTTTTGCATTTCAATAACTAGGAAAATATAATAAAAATTAATAAATTAGGTAAGATTTTTGCATAATTCTGTGGAATTCCAAGTCTTTTCCTGGTGGATAAGCGGGAGAGAAGTGTAGCCCCGTCGATCATTTCAAGATAGTGACGTGAAGGGTGCTGGGGGTACCAACTTAACGTGAATTTTTGCTTATCGCTAGTGGTTGTGGTCCCTGACACCCACGAAAATGGGGGACATGCTGTATATATAAAAATTTATGCAAACAATGATTGTTCAAATTTGATGGGCCCTTCGTTTGGAGGAATGCTTCTTGGGGACAGATACTGAAGAGTGGTGGCAAATAAGACCATCTTTCTCTATGATCCCCTTTTAAATGGGAGGTTATTTGGAAAAAACTACTTTAGAGGAGGGGAAGGGTGAGACAATCTCTACCCTAGCCTGTTGCGCCAATGGTACAAGTGAAAGCCGACTCACAAATGTCCGCCCCCTACCCTACCCCATGGGGGATGGCACAGCACAATTATGGTGGCTCAGGTGTAAGCCAAACCTGCTTGTTGGGAATGAGAGTATTACAAGAATACAATCATCCCCACCTTAATTGTGTTATAGGCAAACCAGATAGAATGCTGAGAGTCCTATCCCCAGAACCAGACCCGCCTGGAACTTTACAACTTTGGCTAAATTTAATGGACCTGGCTGGGATTGGGTTTATATCCCAAGCTAAATAGCAGGAACTGTGGTCGGATCATCAATTACCCTATAATGTTTGGACCTGAGAGATATTACATTGACAGCTCAAGGGCAGAACTATTCTGCAGGGTTGGGGCACGGATTTCAGGGGGGTCTGGTTCTGGGTGGGTCGATATCGTACTCAGCTAGCACTCTGCTGGGCCCGTGTTCGACTCTCCGGCTGGCCAATGAAGAATTAGAGGAATTTATTTCTGGTGATAGAAATTCATTTCTCGCTATAATGTGGTTCGGATTCCACAATAAGCTGTAGGTCCTGTTGCTAGGTAACCAATTGGTTCTTAGCCACATAAAATACAGTAAGTCTAATCCTTCAGGCAAGCCCTAGGAAAGCTGTTAATCAGCTCAGTGGTCTGGTTAAACTAAGGTATACTTAGGACTCTCTCTCTCTCTCTCTCTCTCTCTCTCTCTCTCTCTCTCTCTCTCTCTCTCTCTCTTCTAATTTCAGTATTACTAAATGTAATTTCTTTAATAAAATGTTATTAATATTTATTATTATTAATATAAAAAATGTGTATTTTTACTCAATGTTTCAACCACTGATATATAATAACCTATGCTCAAGTAGCTCAGGAGTTTTGGATGGTGTACAGATTTCATAAATTTAATTAAGCCATACCAAATAAATTACAAAACTACAATGTATCCCACACACACATATACAAAATAATTGTATGTTCTGCTAATTACGTTTTTAATACAAAAAATTGTGAGTACAAAATGGTAGCTACTCTGTATGAAATCACCAGACAACTGTGGTAATAGCATGCTAGACATAAAAGATCACATTTTCATAGGAACTGCAATTATTCAGGAGAAAAAACACATACTAACTGTTCAAGTGTGTGGGAGAAAGGTAAAGAGTGGAGCACCATGGGTTAGCTATCCTGGAATCATAGAGACCATGATTACAAGGTTAAGCAAGCAAGTATTAGTGTTTGTTTCAAGATCCACTAAGTCTAGCTTACCTACTGGATTATTCCGTTGGGAAATGTTTTCCATACTTAGATGTATTCAATAAGTAACAAAATGTGGCCAGTTGAGGAACCAATGTTCGGTATACTAAAGAGCTGCATGATGATGAACGATGACGACGATGACAACAGTAAGAACATGAAATGCCTTGAACAATTTTACAAAATGCACGCAATAGATAACAGTTCAGTGGTAAAAATGGGAACACAAAACTGAAAGAATACAATATTAAAAATGATGGATTACATAACAGCCAAAAATCACACAATCTACAGTGTGAGAGAAAGGGAGGGAGGGACACATGCAATTGCTATAAGAGAATCCATATTAGGAAAAAATACTATTAATATCTAATTTTTCTTGAAAATGTGATATTTTAAAATCATTCTTACCTGTGGATATGGAGAAAAATACCATGGTTTTATTCTGTATTTCCCTAATTCAATCATCTTCATGTTTTTTATACGCGTTATGGAATGATCATCTGAATGCGTCGCTAAAGAGCCTGTCTGCCTTGGTGCTGTATGCTGCGTTGGGATTATATTTGGTATTTCTATGTCTGCCAAGCCACTTATCGAACCAATTGAAGCTCGTCGAGGTTCTTCTTCCTGTAATGGTGCAGGCTTCCCAGAAATTAACTGAATCTTATCGTCCCTCTCTTAATGGGGGCAAAAATTTATCCAGATGTTTATTGTACACAAACATATTTCCAAATTAAGAATTGTGACAAAAAACACTGAATAAAAAAGACAATACAGTATTTCAGCTTTCCTACTCCTTGTACCATATTTCTCAAGCATTTTCAAGTCCATTATGACAAGTGTTCAAACTGATTATAAAAATCTCTCATTTAGGCATATAGTTTTCTTCCACTCAGATACTCGTGAAAAAAACGGAGTACCTTGTTTGGTTTTTGCCAAACCACTTTACATATTCTGGCCTTAAAATGGATAATAATAAGGCTTTTGACCATCAAATATAATACAGAATGTGATTTGTCAAAAGCCCCTAGGGAAAAGGTCACTAAAGATTTCACCAATATACATGTAAATATTTTGGAAGAAAAGATGGATGGGACCAAAAGAATGAGAGAAAATCACTGCACAAGCATTATGCGATAAAGTGATAGACAATACTGTGGAACCTAAGGAGGATTAAGACTGCTGAAGCAAAATATTACGATAAGGAGCCTGGAGGAAGAAATGTTCATAAGAAATAATAAAGTTACCAGCTGTCAGTTTAGCTTCATGCCACAAAACTGACCATAAAAAATGTTCATAATGAGACAGAAACTCCTTACAATGAGCCAGCCAGAAACTAAGCTGCACAATGCTCATTACATACATTTAAAAATCTGTATAAAACATTTCACAGAGTACAACAGCATGCAGTCAGGTGGGAATTATGATGGCAGAGGGTACCAGAAAGACAGTGAGCATGAAGACATGAAGACAACAGTATGCATTTCAGAACTTTATATAAATGTTGGTGCCCTTTACAGTTTATCAGAGTAAAAGAAAAATCTGCAAAAGAAATGAAAAAAGTTGGGCCTCAGGAGCCTAAGAAATGTTAAAAGACAGAAGAGTGGGATCATGAAGAATGGACTGAAAATCAATAAAAGGTTCTAGTGACAAGAAAGGAGGTAAATGACAAGTCTAAATCCAGCACATGATTATGCTGATGCTGCGGGAGTTAGATAAGGGTAAATACAATATTATGCACATAACACAGTAGATGTTGCCAAAGACATTCAGGATTGGAAAGCTTTCATAAAGTATGGGATTTTGATGCAGTAAGCAAAAGAGGAGCAACTGTGCAAGAGATGGAAGAGGGCAGGCCTTAGTAGAAGTAGTATAGTGGGGTATAAGCCAGAATTGAGCGGGAAGTAAGACAATGAATAGCAACAGCCTGTTTATGGGACAATTAGAGAGCATTAATGTTCCTGCTAAAGTGGAAAGAGATTACTGAGTGTATACTCTTAAAGAGCAACAAAAATTTGTGATGTGTAAGACCTGTTTCAGTATGCAGTACAAACACTGGACCTTACAAAACAAAAATTGATGAGACTGAAAATTTGTGACTACAAAATGCCTAAATTCAAGGTTGGAGTGAACTGGGAGTGTATAAAAGATGAGGGAGTAGCTGAAGTGTGCTGTTCAGTGGCTGTTAAATAGACTAATGTCTGCAAGACAGATAGTTTGAGTGAGTGAGGAGAAAGACAGAGGGGAAATTAGTTATCCATGTAGTACAAACTGAAATGACAGGATGCTAAATGAAGAAAAACCTTAAAGATCAAATAGAGATGGTATTCATGCATTAAAAGAAGGTTAAACTGTTTTACATAAGACTTCAAAACATTTTGATATTATAACAATAATAATAACTATACTTGGACATTTTACAATTTGATGTAATTTGTATGATTATTGTTATTAAGGAAGTTCAAGTTAGTTTCAATAACATTTACTTGATGAAATAAACATCTCAAAACAATAAACTATACTTACTTCCACAAATAACAGCAAAATAGTTAAAATTATGACTAAATGCAGTTTATTAAAATCACAGAGGCATGCTGTTTCTCAGCTTTCCCCACTTTGTGTACATAAGTAATCAATGACAACTGATCCAACCACATAATTCTTCCTTACAAAAAGTGTGAAAAGGATAAAATTATTTCAATAAACTTTAAAATTAAATTACAGCATTGCACTAGACAGTAATTGATAAACATTATTTGGTTCAGTGCAATGACAGCCACTTCAGCAAAGCTTACTCAATGCATAGTAGGTCTCCTACTATCCGTCAAGTCATTACAATGTCATAAATGCTTTTTAATGATGACTTCATTCTCTTCATTACCATTCTTAGGGTATTTCCTGCTGTAAATACATAACTTTTGGGTATTTCATGTTGTAAATACAGTCGACCCCCGCTACAGCACGGTTCAGCATTTGTAGCTTCAGTTAATCGCAGATTTTTCTGTGGAACATATTCCCAAATATATCGTGGAAAATTTGCTAATTCGCGGATTTTTTTGTGGAGCAATATTCACTAATTACTATACAGACAGTCCCTGGGTTACACCAGACTCGGATTACGACGTTCTGAGTTTACGATGATCTTCAAATATATTCATCACAAATTATTTCCCGGGTTACAACACATGTTCCAGGTTTATGATGCTGACAATGCCGATTCGACGGAAGAAACACGGCTCCAAAATGGCAGAATGGTAAAAATTTGGAGGCTTTTTGATGAAAAACTCAATAAAAATGCAGGATATGTTGTTTTGAAGGGTGCTAGGACATTTCGCTACTGGACCCTTCGTACCCAGACATTTCGTTACCGGACACTTCGCTACTGGACAGTTCGTTACTAGGACCCTTCGCTACTAGGGCAATACGCTACCAAAAGCCATTTTTACCTTGTTTGCTGAATCGGTGAAGATTCGTTTTTTTTTTTTGTGAATGGTAATATACATGTTATTAATAATAATAATAATAATAATAATAATAATAATAATAATAATAATAATAATAATAATTTTATAAACTAACACAAGTGAGAAAAAATCTTTCACTTATAATTCATCATTTATTTACTAGCTAGCATCACTTACAGTGCATATATCATAAAATCAAAATATCATCAAATAAAAAGTGTTAAAAGAAAGTTGACTTTAATTTCAGTACTAATTAAAGTGTCAAGTTATGGGCGATAGCTTGAAGAAAATTCATTTTACATTCAGGGTCGTAGCGATTAATAACATTCAGAATGCTCTGCTCACAATCCTTGTATTTTTTCTTTTGCTTGGAAGCTGGATAGCCGCAGTTTATTTGCATTATTTTCATTCTCGCTCATGCTTCCTTGTTTTCCAAGGCATCAATAAGTTTCCTTATGTTAGGGGTGTGAGCTTGCAGCTGACATGCCAAGGGAGCTATGAAACCCCTCTAAGTTGCTATCTGTCCTTGGCATTTCATTGATTGTCCTTTCATACACATTCCACACACCTATAAGAAACAGGATCTAGATCTAGTCTTCTCCTCCTAGATCCACGGCCTCACTCACCACCAATATAATTTGTAGCGAAGTAAGAAATATTTCTTCTGGGATTTCGTCATCATCAAGTAACTCTTCAACCCTTCAACAACATCACTTTTTGGGTAAAAATGCCAGTGCTAAGAAACACTGCACTTTCAAACTAAGTCGTCGTCTTCATAGTATCGTTCCTTGTGTCCAGCTTGACCTATATGTTTGTCCTATATGTTTGTAAACATTCTGAGCTAAATGAAATAAACAGCAGGTAACTCCCGTTTCTTGAAAAACAGTCTTCAGTGAATTTTTAAGACTGCTTTTTCAAAATCAACCACAATATGATCTGGATCATAATTTTGTACAAACTCTTTAATTATAGAAAAGAAGCGATTGTAAGTGACCTCGGTTTTGCCCGCTAGTAGTGCAAAGAGTCAGGGAACATACGTCTTTATTTTGAATGTGCAAGATATACAACTAGTAGTATATTACTGGACAACACTTGAATGTTATATCGCCTGTCCTTACTTTAAAGTTTTTCAAATCCCTTAACCCATCTTCAGACGCAAATACTAAAATCCTGTCAAGATCACCTTTACCACTGTCATATTGCAGAAATAATGACTCATTACTCAGTTTGGAGTACTCTTCAGGAATCAGATAACTATGCCGTGTTTTTGGAACTGGAGGACAATTATTTTCCTTTTGCTCCAACGGCGTATATTACGGCTTAAATCTGATGCAGAGGGAACTTCATCTACAGCACACTCATGCAAATTCTTCAATTAAGTGCGAAAGAGTCCTGGATTCCAAGAGCTTTATCTTTTATTTGGTTTTGGGCACATTTTGCAGACAGATGATGCTGTGGCAGTATGATTATGCTCACCAACTACCATTATTATCACGTAATTTTCCTCATGTATGTTTGTGTGCACTCTTGCCTTACATCTCCGATTTTCACACATCCAATATTGTTTTGTTCCGTCACTATTTTACTTTTGTTTATTGTATATACAATTCAAATCATCCACCAACTTGATTTGTTTTCTTCTGGATGTAACTGTCCTCGGCATCTTGACTGACTAAGGATTCAATAACTTAAAAAAAAGCACTTGGTGGATGGTAAATGAAATATGGATAGAATGTATTACAATAACAAGGTATTCAGTATTTAACTTATTTGGGAAATTGGTGGTTCGTAAAGGAAACAAGATGGATGGTATAATTACATTAACAAGGTATTCATTATTTAAATAATTATACAGGTAGTGTAGCGAAGGGTCCTAGTAACGAACTGTCCAGTGGAGAAGTGTCCAGTAACAAAATGTCCAGATACAAACAGTCCAGTAACGAACTGTCCGGACACAATTTTCAAGACACCCAAAGGATTAAAATTCAGGTTTTCTTTCGATTTTTTAAGGTATTTCAGACGATGCCAGTCCGGTGCTGACCCAAACACAAGAATATGGATCCAAAACAGCAGAATGGTAAAAAATTTTGAGGTTTTTTGATGAAAAACTCAATAAAAATGCAGGATACGTTGTTTTGAAGAAACCCAAAGGATTGAAATTAAGGTTTTCTTATGATTTTTGACAGTATTTTGGACCACGCCAGTCTGATGCCAATCCGAACAGAAGAAACATGCATCCAAAAGAGCAGAATAGTCAAAATTTGGAGTTTTTTTATGAAATTGCAGGATATGTTGTTTGCCAGACACCCAAAGGATTAAAAGTGAAGTTTTCTTATAATTTTCGACAATATTTTGCTCAACGCCAATCTTTAGCATCGCATCCACCTCTTCCCAAAGGGAGAGATCCTTCTGCGAGCCAGGAGTGGATGTCCGGAATTGGACTGGATTAAGATGCAGGGTGGCGAAGACTCACAGGGTAGTTGATACCCTAGCCAAAGGATATCTACTACCCAGGTCTCTGCTCCACATTCCTGCCACATTGCCCAATGGCCCAACAGGCAGCCCCCACCATCAGCAACAAGTGGGGAGGAATGCTGCCTCTAGGGTTCTCCACCTTTCTTCTTGCCCTTCCTGGAGCAGAAGAGGGGCTGAAAGGGACGGGACTGTGTACCTTTCGCTATGAGGGACCGAGGAAGTCTGGGTCTAACCCAAAGAGGGAGGGACAGCCTGACCCAAGGGTATGGCTGCAGTGCCACACAAACACCCAGAGGTCTTGGCCACTGCCTGAACAAGCTTGTCGTTTTCGACTCACAGCCTCCACCTCTCCCCTAGCAAAGAGGGAGGTGGAACCCAGGACCCGTTCGTTCCTGAGAGGCAATGACAACTCAGACCCGACAAACCTAGAGATTTGAGACAATATTGCGTACTGCAAATTCAAGACTAGGTTCGCCCACAAGTTTGCCATCTGGTGGGCAAGGTAGGTAATGGCCCTACCAACAACATCAGTCTCCTGAAGGTTGAGTCTTCTTCAGGTGTACGGGAACCTAAGGAATACGAAGTGATCTTGGCTAGTAACAATGACCACAGATCTATCCAGGAGACTGTTTGAACACTGCCATGGCACTTGACTCCAGTGTCGCTGCCTCCATCTGCGAGAGGGAGACTCCCTATGCACAGAGTCAAGGGGACATGTGAGGGGTAGAGAGTATCCCTACTCAGCCTGTCAAAGACCGAAGTCCAGCAGGTGAGCGAGGCTGTGGGCAGTTGTCAACCCATGGTGATGACATCTGCACAGGTTCGGGAGAGCAGTCCCCCCCCCACGAGAATGTGGGCAGGGGATGTTCCCAAAGCCTACCCCAGTCTTAGAAGCCGAGTCTTCTACAGAAGAAGATGACTGAGTGGGGGACCTCTTGCCTTACCCAAGTGACTGGCACAGTCAGGCTGGGCCACTATCCCAGGACCCCTGAGCCACTCCCTAAGAGTGGGAGGGGGGGTGAGGGTGCACCTGCACACTTGCTGCTCACCTTCACTCTCTGGGCTACGCTGGTAGCTGGGCCCAGATCTGTAAACTGGGAACCCTTGCAGGACCAGGTAGGTGAGCTACCAGGACTGATAATGGTGCACAAGGGGTCCAGAGAACCCCAGGCACAGTTGCTCCCATGCACTCGACAGCGGGAGCAGCGGTACTCGCAGTAACACTAGCATGAGACCCAGTAGCCCTCTCTGCAAGAGAGGGCTGGCCGCTGGAAACTATATGAGACTTCGCATGGGCAGGCGAGGTAGCCTTCTTCTTCCTCCCCTTGCTAGATTTGGAAGAAGGGGGGGTAGGCGACAGCACTCGACAATGAAGACAATGACGAAGACTACAATGACAACTTCCTTCTCCTCTTCTTTGACTTCTTCTCCTTGCCAAGGGTGATTTTAGACAGCAGTGTGTGGAAGAGGACATCACCCAATGATGAAGTCGACAGAAGCACCTGGGGGCACATCACTGCAATGGTGTGCAGAGTTAGCAACAACCTGGTGGTAGTCCTTGAGCCAGCAGATACCGTAACTGTAGAAGTCATCACGGTTACTGTCCAAATAGCAACTGGAAGGCCTTGCACAGCCTTCGAATGGTCGATCAGTCCCCCATGAGGCCTAAGGAGGACCAGAGCTCCCTAAGCCCCTTGGTCTCCACAGCACTTGCAGCAAAGGTCGACTTAGGTAAGGCAGCCTCCCTACAACCCGAAAACGAGCGTCCACCCGAGGAAGACAACTTTTCTCAGCTAAGAGAGACTGCCGGAGAGGAACTGGGCCAGTCATCTTTCCCCCCTCGGCAGCTCTCTACCGATGTAACAGTGGAAGTTGGCAAAGGGGAAGCCCCTCCCTTGGGAGTGGTAACAGCAATTGGAAGTTTATCTGGGGGTAAGAAGGCCAGAACTGGCACTCTGAGCATAAGACTATTTTGGATGCATTCATGACTACAGCTAACACTCATAAACAAACTGATAAAGGGTTTTAGGGGGTGGGAAAGCCTTGGAGAAGTTTCAAAGGTCAGGGGGTGGGTTGGATGGCTGGGCACCATGAGGAGGTTGGGCAGTAAGGCTGTGTAGAAGAACTTACTCATAGAAGGCTTGTTTTGGAAGGTGGCTGGAGTAGAGGAGCAGTGGTCCTGGCTCGGAGGGTTGGGGATACAGTATATTGTTGGATGGGCGAAGAGGGCTAGGCAGATGTTTCACTTGCTATAGCTTGTTTTGTTTTGTGTGCTTATGATTTTTTTGCACAGTTTATTAAAAGACATGTACAGTACAGTACTGTAACAAAGGTAACAAATAACCAAATAACACACACACAGAGAGAGAGAGAGAGAGAGAGAGAGAGAGAGAGAGAGAGAGAGAGAGAGAGAGAGATTTACATCTTTAATATATTTCTAATTTTATTTTATTTTTAAAACCCAAAAAGCAAATGAATGAATGATTTTAAGTTATGAAGCATCGTGACTTGTATGGTCCTTGACGCTGATGTCAATTGAAAGACTACATAGTGTAGTATATTTATAACGGATATAATTAAAACTTGTAGGAAATAAAATTATATCTTATGTAAAACTCCAGCTTCTAAAATATATTTAAAAATACCATTACCATCATACACTACATCCTCTCCATGGATCTTGGCAAGGATGTACCCGCCATCCCCACCCCGAGCTTCAGAGAGTGATCGAACTCTTAAATCCCCAAGACTGTGGCATTCGGCCAGCAAATGCTTTATAGTCAAGGAGATAAGCAATCCCCACAGTATGGGCAAGGCCTGCCCGTCATTAAAAACTCATGCATTACACGAGTACTGTATGGCCAATGCAAAGACAGCAGAGTGCAGTTTCCCATCTCCAGGACATAAAGTTATACTTCCAAGAAGATATGACACTTTTGATCTCTCTCATCTTAGTCTGGTCTATAGAGTCCCAACACTGTTGCCAAATATCACAAAGAGACCGCCTGATATTTGGCCAGAAATCACTGTGTAATATTGGACATCTCCTTGGGAGTAGTTCTGCTGCAGCTGCTTTTGCCAATTTATAAGCCTCTTCATTTCCAGGCACACCAACATGTGCTGGAATCCAGCAAAATTTTCCACTCTGATACCTCTTTGCTCAACGATTAAAAGCCACTCTAGAATCTTTAAAACTAATAAAGGGTTGGTTGGATTAAAATGTACTCAAGCCTGAAAAATGCTCTTTGCACCACTAAAAATAGTAAAATTGTCATCTTCCATTGTAGCTATTTTTTCAACAGCAGTTAAAATCCCATACAGCTCTGCTGTATTAAAATTTGATGCCTCTAGAGGAAGTGTACCCCTACAATTAAAAACATATTGTACCCCGAAACCAATGCCAGCATTGGATTTGGAGTCATCTGCGAATATAAAATTACTTTTTCAATGGCATTCTGAATGTTCTAAGGAAATGGATCAAATTTCCTCTTCTGCCATATTTCTCTTAAAGCCTGCAAAATAATGACAGAAAGAGACTAAAGGCAACTTTCAAGGAGGGGTTGTTGGATTTCTAGAGGGGATCACTTCATACTGGTCAGATTCAGGCTATTCAACAGTTGTCTTACTCTATATCTGTAAGGTTGCACTGATTTAGGATGAGCCTTATAGTAACTACAGAAATTCTCTCTATGCTTTGTTTGAGGTGCAAGAGACCCCGGAAGTCTCTGCAACCTATACCAGTATCAGACGACAGACGATACAGTTTGAGAGGCAGTTCTCCAGCATCAACAAGCAGACTTGGAATGGGTGAAGTTTTAAAAGCACCTATGGCTAGTCTAATGCCAGTATGGTGCACAGAGTCTAAAATTCTTAGACAACTGCAGGTGGCTGAAGAATATATTTCACATTCATATAACAACTTAGATAGCATAAGGGCTTTGTACAATCTAAGAAGTGCTACGCGATCAGCTCCCAAGATGTGTGTGCTAGGACTTTAAAGATATTTAAAATTTCTAGGCATTTACCTTTCAGCATCTTAAGATGTGAAGCCCATGTCAACCTTCGGTTAAAAACTTAGGCCTAAAAATCAGGTTTCCTCTACATATGGGATTCTTTGTCCTTTAAGACATACATCAGGAACTGGATTTAGTCCACAAATGCAGCAGAAATGAACAGCAACCATTTTGCTGTTTGAGAACTTGAAGCTATTCAAATCTGCCAATTTGGTTATTCGATCAATTGTCAACTGAAGTTTTCTTACAATTGTGGACTTTCTTGCTCCAAAAAATGATATAGAAATATCATCCACAAAAACTGTATGAATGACATCATGAGGAATAATTGTAGAGATGCTATTTATTGCCAAAGCAAACAGAGTAACGCTGAGCACACTACCCTGGGGGACTCCTACTCGGCATTTTCTTTCAGACAGGGTATTACCTACTCTTCCCTGAAAGTGTGTTAAAAATGCTCTCAGGAATAATGGTAACTCCCCTCTTAATCCACATTCATGAATAACTTTAAGAATTTCACATCTCCAAGCAGTATCATATGCCTTTTCAAGGACCAAGAATACTGTCATGTGATGCTGCTTGGATGCAAATGACTCACGAATAGATGACTCGAGATGGATTAAGGCATCTGTTTTTGAGTGCAATTTTCGAAATCCACACTGTGCAGGTGATAAAATGCCCCTTTTTTTTCCAAGATCCAGACAAGCCTTACACTGACCATCTTTTCCATTATCTTCCAACAGGTTAATGCAATTGGTCGGTACCTTGTTGGTAAAAACTTAACCTTACCAGGCTTTATAAAGCCTAAAATAATTGCTAGTTCCCATACAGTTGGGTAACTAGTGCCACGCCATATCCTGTTTATAATACTTATAATAAAAACCTTTGTGTTTATTGATACATGCATAAGGAATGTCATCAGGGCCTGGGGCTGTATCATCACAAGAAGTTAGAGCTGAATCAAACTCCTTTTCATTAAAAGGCATATTTATATGACTCATCTTTATTTGCTGTGAAGTCAAGGGGTTCTGTTCTTCTCAACTTCTATAATGAAAACCAGGGGCAGATTCTGACTTTTGTAATGCACTGGCAAAATGCTCTGCCAGAGCATTACGAACCCCTACTGCACCAGTCATGAATTGACCATTCACTCTGAGAACTGGAGGTGGATTTGGTGTGAATTTTCCTGCTATCTTCCGGACTTTTTCCAAACAGATGAAGGCAGCGTTCTGTTGTTAATTGAGGACACAAAGGATGACCAAGATTAACTTCTTGCTGCTTTTGTTGGACGGTGGAATTGTGCTCGTGATTTCTTGTACATAATAATATTTTCTTCTGTCCAGTGCCTGCGGTATCAAGTAAGGGCTTGTCTGGTAGCCCTGTGCAGTACCTGGAGTTCTGACGACCACCAAGGGACTGGTCGCTTTCTGAAGAAGCCTGTAGTTTAGGGATAGAGTTTATACCTGCTGTATGAATAGTTCCACTTAGCAGGTCAATAGCATCATAAATACTTTGAAATTTATCTGCAGTTCCTTCAATTTCACTAAGCTCTTGAAATTTAATCCAGTCAGTTCTGTCCAGGTTCCACCAAGAGGATCTAGGCATTGGTGGACTACTGCTGGTATTTATTATAATTAGTGCCTGACTGCTACTTTGCCAATCATGCAGTTAGAACTCACTATCGAATGGTCAATACATGACACTCGATGGGCCGGAGTTCAATTCCCCCCCCCGGAGAAATCAGCGAATACGTGAGTCCGCGAATCATGAGAATGCGAATATATATATCTTCTATTGTTTCAAAATTTATTGTAATGAATTCTATATTATTTTTCTTTACAATAATTCACCTTACAATAATTCGATTTTGCGATAGGGTAAGCAATTAAATACCGACATGACAATATTAACAAAATATTTTTAAATTTCGTGCGGGCGCAGGCAGCAGCGTACAATCAGGCAGCGAGAGAGACCAAATTACAATAGACCAACTTCTTTTCCTCCATTTCTTTATCCCATCTTCTAGTTAAAAAAGTAAAAGGGAATGATAAAAGTATTGTTAGTAACGTTATACTCTTGCGTAAATGCGTACAGCCATAAACAACCGACCAAGAAACTGTTGTTTTGCTCATCACCGAATCGGATAACAACAGCTGTTTTGCTTGTATTTCAACCGTCGTACAGTAACACACAATTACCATAGTTATAGTACAAATGACATTAAGTAGAATAGGACTGTTTTTTACATCACACTCTTATTCGGTATGGATAAAAGATTGGCAACGAAATATGCTGCTACATTTATGATGCAGTGTAGCTGAAGCTGAGAAAACAATGTTCAAACTGCTAATGACTATAAATCATTGTGCATCGGCAACATGGTTGAAACTCGACAGTAACTGAAATTGGAGATAAAGTATTTTAACCAAAACTACTGGGCAATGAACAACACATTACTGCTATTTTTATGCTGATAAACGATAAATATGTAAAGCTCATATTATGATGAAATCGAGTGAAAATAGCAAATGGAATCTTGATTTTTTACACAAAACAAACGCCCCCAAATGGCCAACATCACCTATTAATGGAAAAAATAGTTAATTTCACAACGAGATGTATTTAAGTTATATTTTGACTTAAAAACACTTCATATAACAAAAAATAACCTTGCCCCATATAAATAAAGTATCTAGAGATTCATTTACGCTAACTAGAAGCAAGAAGAGCACTCTGAATTGAGTTAAATAAAGAGAAATAAACTTACCACGTAATCGATTTCCAAACCAAAACATTGATCGCTATGAATGCAATTTATAATAGAAAATATAAGAATATATACAATATTATTGGATACAGTGAATTAAGGCATAACATTTGAAAAGATCCATGGAAAAGATGCATACTCGTTATGTTGATGTTTGCATAATAGGATATGTGAATATAGTGTACAGTATAATGTAGGTTAGGCTACTGTATATGTATACGATATACCATAGTGTATGCTAAGCTAATTCTTGTTTGTTATTCAATTTCTCTGTATTGAATTACCGTAAGTCAATCTGCATGAACCTCCAGAATGAGCTGATATTAATAACTACTATACCGTGTATGTATTGAGTATACCTTATAGTGTAGGGTAGGCTATTATGTATACATGGTACCAAATACCTAGTGTATGCTAGGCTATATTCCAGATACATTTTTTCCAACAAACGATGGTTTTTTGGAACCTAACCCCAGTGTAAGTAGGATGATACCTGTATAAGCATTTTTAGTTTTTTTTTTGTGTTTGAACTATCAAAATAGGCAGTTCTAAGTGTTTTTAGAAGGGTTCTAAGTATTCGCAGTTTTCAGCTACTCACAGGGGGTGTGGTACGCATTCCCCGCGGATACAGGGGGGTTTACTGTACGTGCATATATATGTGTGTGTGTGTGCAATGTTATATATAACCTTATGCATATAAAAGAAAGAGCTTTTTTCTCTCATTCTCTTCCTCCCTCACATAAAAGTGAATATATACACATATCTGTATATGGAGAGATGGACAGATAGAGAGGAACAATCTTATGAAAATCTTACTTTTAATGCTCTGGGTGTATTGAAAACGATGTACACTGCATTTTTACTGAGTTTTTCATAAAAAAGAAAACTCCAAATTTTGGTTATTATGCCATTTTGAAGCCACATTTCTTCCGTCGGATCGGCGTACGACACGTCGTAACCCTGGAACATGCGTCGTAAACTGGGAAATAATTTCTGATGAATATATTTGAAAAGCGTCCTAACCTCGGAACGTCATAAGCCGGACCTGCCGTAAACCGGGGACTGCCTGTGTGTGTGTGTGTGTGTGTGTGTGTGTGTGTGTGTGTGTGTGTGTGTGTGTGTGTGTGTGTGTGTGTGTGTATATATATATATATATATATATATATATATATATATATATATATATATATATATATATATATATGTGTGTGTGTGTGTGTGTGTGTATATACATGTACATAGACTGTAAAATAACAATATATTGAAAACCTATGCATGTTTCAATTGACCACACGTCATACAGAGCAGTGTGTACCTGGTACATGTCGTATAGGGTAATTCCTGAGATCATTCTGAGCGATACGAACCATATCTGCCCATCCAAAGAGTGACCATATTTGGCACATAATGGCTACAGATATTAGAAAGAACAGTAGAAGGGCGGTTAAGAAAGCTGATAGATATGCATGAGTAGTTTGGGTTTATGAAAGGAAAGAGCATGGTGGATGCTGTTCTTATAATAAGACAAGTCTAACAGAAATATTCAGAAGGAAACAGGAAAGTTTACATGAGTTTTGTGGATCTTGAAAGGGCATATGACAAGGTACCAAGATGAGTAGTTTATTGGCGTTTGAGAAAGAGAGGAGTGCCAGAGAAGTTGGTAAGGTTAGCGAAGATGGTGTCTGCGGGGGCAAGAACCAGTGTGCAGACAAAATATGGGGAGGCTGAGGCATCCCATGTGGAGGTTGGCCTCCATCAGGGATCAGCTCTGAGTTCATTCTTGTTCCTCGTCGTTATAGACACTTTGACATCAGAATTAAGGAACAACAAACAACTGTGGGAACTGATGTTTGCTGATGATTTAGTCATTATAGCACACAGAAGAAAAACTGCAAGAAAGGATTTTAGCATGGAAAGAAGCCCCAGAAAAGAAAGGATTGAAAGTGAACACTGAAAGGACAGAGCTAATGATTAGTAGTAAAGAAGAACATGAAGAAGTAACCATTCAAGTGGAAGATGGTAAAGAGCTAAAACAGAATGATGAGTTCAACTACTTGGGATCAATAATAGCAGAGGAGGGAGGTACTGAGAAAGCAGTGAGACAGAGAGTGAAAGAAGCATGGCAAAAATGGAGGGAAGTAACTGGAGTTGTTTTAGACAAGAAAATGCCATTAAGGCTCAAAATGAAAATTTATAAGACAGTTATCAAGTCTGTACTATTATATGGAGCAGAAAATTGGGCACTTAAGGAGGAAAGAGGAAGGACTGTTGGAAAGAACTGAGATGAGGATGGTGAGATGGATTGCTGGAATATAACTACTGGAAAGGAGGGAGAGTCAAGATATAACAAGAGTGTGTGGTATATGTAACGTAAAGGAGAAGGCTAGGAAAGCTCATCTGAGATACTATAAAATAATAATAAGACGAGAGGAGGTGGAACCAATCAAGAGAGCTAAGAACATGACAGTGATGGGGAGGAGAAGTGCGGGGCATCAGCGGATCACATGGATGGATGTGGTGAGGAGGGATATGGGTGGGGTGGGACTAGGGGAAGGGATGCAAGGAACAGAAATAGATGGAGGAAGTTGACTCGAGCGACCAACCCTGCTATACAGTGGGATTAATAAGGTCGAAAGAAGAAGAAGAAGAAGAAGAAGACGAAGAAGAAGAAGAAGCCTACAGAAATGTTTTAATCATTCTGGGCAACTTGAACCATATATGACCACATCTAGTTTGCCCATGTTAGGCACACAATACCTATAGTAAAGACTTTCATTGTGTCAGGTGAAGTGTACCAGATAAAGTCAGAGTTTTTACACCGCCTGAGCACTCTGCTAACCTAATGGAAATACTATAAAACTTCCCACTTCGATAGGTTGCTGGTTACTGATTTTATATGGGTTTAAAGTTATCGCCCACTGGGACAACTTGCAGTTGCCAATTGCAGTCAACATGTTAATACTTCCTATTTAGCCTCTGTAACTGTGATGCGTTTAGTTACCCTTAATGTCTTTATTTCTTTTTCCATTATGAACACATCACAATTTTGTGAAGAAGATTTATGATTATCTCCACAACGTATACATTTTGGTTGTTATAACATACACCAAGCTCTGGTTCACTACACTTACCATATGTGGCAGGCTTACCTTGCAGCTTCTACCTACTAGATCCTAATGTAAGACCATATTCTTGACAATAAGAACATCTCTTCAGTCTTGGGACATATTGCTTAACCTTAAAACATAACTATGCTGCACTTCACTACACTAGGTAAGCGGGTAGAATTAAATGTGATAATTAAATCTGAGAGTGGACCTACGCTCCACTGATCATCTTCATTCTTTCAATTCTAATCATACCTTGATCTTTTAATTATTCTACAAGTTTCTCTTCTGAATAATTGTTGGAGTACAAATATCATTCCCTTGGAGAGATTCCAAAATGCATGTACTGAGCAGAGGTCTTCATCTGTGCCCAAAAGGTCTCATCAGAGGGTCAACGGGTACTCGATTCTTTATTGCTACTCAAATTGACTCAAATTGAAAGGGAAAAAAATAAACCTGAAAATCTGAAAAAGATATCATCAGCCTTTCTAGAGTTTATTCTTCCACCCATGGCACCAGTAGGAGCCGACTCCCAAATGTACACTACCTACCCTATGCCACAGGGGATGGCACAACACAACTACGGTGGCCCAAATGTAAGCCAAACCCGTTTGTTGGGACTGGGAGCATTACAAGAATACATTCATCCCCACCTGGAATCCATAGCCCAGCTCTGCAGAACAGTTCTGCCTTCGAGGTATCAATGTGATATCCCTCAGGTCCAAACATTATCAGGTAGCTGATGATCCTACCACAGTTCCTGCTATTAGCTTCAGATATAAAAACCCCAGTTCCAGCTATGATATTTTTCCTATTCATCTGGTATAATAAATTTTACCAAAAGTGGAATTTCCACAAGACTTAACCCAAATTAATTGCGTAATAATATATAGGACTCTTGAACTTGAACGCAGGAACTAATTCCAGGGTTCAAGAGCCCCAACCAATCAGGTGGCCCCAAGCCAAGCAGGTGCAGGTATATAAATACGAACACAGTGAATAGACCAGCTGTTCAAAATGATGCTGCAACACTTAACAGTAACTGACAAGAGAAAAAATCATTCACTTTGTACGCCATCCAGGGATGGCAAATATAATCATATTAAAGTCAACAAAAAGGAATGATTATATGCTAATTTCTCACGACAATGAGAACGTGTGACCCTTGTAAGATAGATAAAGAAATAAATTACATTGATAAAAGCTTTGATACATTAGCATACCCGGAATGGTTCAGAAAAAGGGCACTCAATAAAGCTAGGAGGATTTTTTACAGGGAAAATGCAGAGTACATGGAATACAGAAAACAAGAAAATAGTTTTCCTCCCTTATATGCCTAAAATGAAACAAATTACATCAAAAATGAAAGAAATTAAATATAAATTTGTGTATACCTTTGACATCACCGTAAAAAACAAAGTATGTAAAAATAAATTGGAAGGAGAAGATAGTAATGCAGATGATGTAGGGGGAGTATACATAATTAATTGCAACAATTGTGGAGACAAATATGTGGGTGAAACAGGTAGGGGAATAAGGACTAGAATCCAAGAACACAGGAGGGGAGTACAACTCAACTCACAGGGGAGTGCTATAGCTAGGCAATGTTGGGAAAAGGACCATAGGATGGATTTTAAAAACAGTAGGCTTATATACAAAAGCAATAACATCAGTCATAGGAGGGTAGTGGAAAGGGCACCCATCAGACAGATTAAAGTGATAGAAGGATACAAAGGATTTACCTCAGAAGATCCCATGTTTCATCTTTAATATTAAAAGAAGCTAAGATCGACCCTTCTGACCTGGAGGTTAGGTCTCCTGCCCAACAGACCGATGGTGACTACTCACATACCACAAGGATTAATACCACTGACCATCAGATCAGGATATCAAACCGACAGGAGGAGATTAACAACTCTCAAGAGAATGGAAACCAGGACAGACATCATATAAATGACAGTACAGGGAGAAGAAGTTCCAGAAGACTGCTGGGCCTTGAACCAGCCTCACTACCTCATCTCTTGAAAAATGGTCACAGTTAGGACCTGAAAGTGCTCGAGATCAAAGTAATATAATATGTAAATATTTACCAGTAAACAAGTTATACACAAGTTATATCAGAAGAAAACTGAAAGAAGGTTTTGTTTGGTTCATGCTAATTAATGCTATTTGGGTAAGCATATTACAGAGACTAATGCATAAAAATTATTATTTTTATATATGAACAATAGAAAGCCAAAGATGCATACTGGAACAATTCTCCTTCTTCTTCTTCTTCTTCTCTGAAGGAACTGAAGGACTGTGTGGATGCACAGTAGGGCTAATGTAAAATAATGTAATAGGCTTGTGGTGAAACAAAGGGAAAGCTAAAGAACTAATCTATAGGGGAAAAATCAATACAAGAAATTACAGTGCATCATATATGAAAAAAAATGACAAAACTAGAAAAAGTGATATACTGTACTCAAAAATGATGAGTGAGATTTATTTTTCCTGAGATTAGTAACAAGATGTTGAATGTTAACATTATAATAGATTACTACAGCATTCTGAAAAAATTGTGAAATATTATTAAGTAAGAATAAAAAAGCAGCAAATCTTTCAGGTATGAAACATACTGATAAATAGAGAACCTAAAAATGCATTCCATGGTTATGGAATAAAATTTATCAAACAATCAACAAGAATAAACGACAGACCATACACACTGTATTATAAATGATAAATGTGTACACCTAATTATGTGAAAAACATTATGCATAGCCATTTAAATAAGACAAAATTAATTATAATAGTAATAAAAAACAGACCCAATTTGAAGGCTCTTGGCTCAAAATCAAAATCTGCGGATGCATTTCGTAAAAATGATGGGTAGTTAAACAACCACAGTACAGTAATAATATATGGATTATGTAACAAATTAAATTAATGTATTTATAATAAAATTACTTCAAGGCTTATCAGTCCTTCATAGCTATATCTGGTTGGGTTGATAGGTTATTATTTTCTACCTTCTCAACTGCAGGTTAACTCAAACGTTTCCAGCTTTCCGTTTAAATCTTTTCTTTGTCTACTAGATTGTGTGGAGGTTTCTAAATGTTTTGTAAGTGCTGAAATAATTTTATGAAAATTCATTTCAATAAAACTTAACAAACATTCATCTAGCTGAATAACATTCTGATGTGGATGGAAAGCTTGTGAACCCTTAATCCTCACAGTCCGGCCTAAAATATATATTATGCACACCCCTAGACTGGGGTAAATTTAAGGATGGCTAATTTTAAAAAAAATCAATGGAAACAGGAGGATATGCATATGCACATGGTATAAGAAAAAAAAGTTCTAAAGAAATTTATGTACCTTCCACGGAAGGTTGAAAGTAAATATTTCCAACCCTGCGAGGGGCCTCTTTACCAAGACAGTCGTAAAAAATATGCTAATTTGACCAAGTTATAAATATTTTTTTCTAATAACTTTTCTATTCTATTTTGTAAAATTATAATTACAGTTCACACGATATCATAACAGCTAAGAACTAAAATCAGTAACAAATTCACAGTACAAGCAGTCCCTGGTTATCAGTGGGGTTCCATTCCCGACGGCATGATGATACCCAAAAATCGACGATGACAAAAAATCAGTGATAATAGTGCTGATCCCCAGTTATCAGCACCAATAACTGGGGATTTTTGGTGCTGATAACTAGGGGTTGGCGCTGATATGCGGGGTTCGGCACTGATAAGCAAGAATTGGCACATATTGGCACCGAAAATCCAGTTATCATCATCGCTAGACAAGGTCCGTAAAACTGGATCGCCAATAACCGGGGACTGCCTATATATTTCTTGTAAAATATTTACAAGACATCCTTGGATGGGAATTTTGGACAACATTCCCCTTCGACATCTCAAGGCAAACTGATCTCTCTCCTGTAGACTAGCTATTGTAGTTGCCGTATGAGTTGCCATGAGTCATTTATGGCCCATGGAATATCTGAAGACTTTTCCCACAAAATTCATCCAAACTATATTGCGCGAAATGTTGATCATCAGAGGACGATGCTCAGAGTTTACCCTGAAGCTATAAATAGTCAACATTTGACGACGCCCGCTCACAAAGGTTAAAATTATTATATCATGACCAACTAGAAAAACTAAAGGAATACCACCCTTATACAACTCTTAACTGAAAAAGAATCTTCGGAGCTAGTACTGCCTCTCCTAAGAACAGCCAAGACGGCATACAAAACTAAAGACAAAAATATCTCTCTGAGAAGAAGGCATGCTTCTAAATACAATCATACTCCCTGCAACCCACAATAAACCAGGACTTAAAAGAAATGAATTGGAATGACCTTAGAGTTGGAGCTAGTTCAGTCCCTGCAATGTAATTATCACAACTGAGAAGTTTGTTTACTCATATGAACAAGTACTGAGTATAAAAATATTTTAGTAGAAACAAAATTCACACACAGGTAAACATGCCTCAAATATTCTCTCTCTCTCTCTCTCTCTCTCTCATTTTGTAAAACAACAAAACCACAGTATTTTCTACAGCATTCCAAGCATATGGACACCTCACAATATGGGCACCATGTGATACTTTCTTATTCATGACTTCCTTGTGCTTCTTTGCATTTGCACACATTGGCACCCTCTGTCCTTTTGCTCTCAACTTTGTTGGTGGCAATGATGCAAGGTAATGCTTCTGGCACTATGGTGGAGTGCAACACAAAAAAAACTGTTACTCAAACCCTTCTACCACCCCTTCACGGTTGAAAAGTGCCATAGTTGAGAAGTTGCTTGCAGACTGAGAAAGAAATCCCACATGGACAAAGAATTTCCACTTTTATGTTTATCTATACTGTATTACAAGAATTCAGGTTGCATGTGTCAATTAGATGAAAAAATGTTTTTTAGACCACTTCTGCATTCTTCTCAATTGTATCCATCTGCATATCTAACTTATACTTTTCACCGAGTTGACAATAACATCCGGCTTCAAGAACAGGTCCCCTATCCAAAGGTTGTCTCCCCATGGGTGCTAACAAGCCAGGGTGTAGGGCCAGATAAGGGAACATACATACATATTTTTGCTGAAAATTCGCCCATTCACGGTATTTTTCACTGGGAAATATTCACTAATTACTGTATTTTTATCTCATTTTCATGACTAAATGCACTTTTTGTGATAAAACTATTAAAATACTCAGGTAGTGTTCGAGTTACAATAATTCGCCTTACAATAATTCAATTTTGCAATTGGGTAAGCAATTAATACCGATACAACATTTATAAAATATTTTTAAATTCCGTGTGGGCGCAGGCAGCAGCATACAATCAGGCATCTAGAGAGACAAATTACAATAGACCAACTTCTTTTCCTCCATGTCTTTATCCCATCTTCTAGTTACAAAAGTAAAAGAGAATGATAAAATTATTGTTAGCCCTTAAACGCCGAACCTCTATTTACAAAAGCGTCTGCCGTATGCCAGCGTGGTTTGAGAGTTAGCGCCGAAGCGGAAAGAAAGTTTTTTTCAAAAAATCACAGCACGCTTAGTTTTTAATATTAAGAGTTCACTTTTGGCTCCTTTTTTCTCATTGCCTGAAGTTTAGTATGCTACCATCAGAAATGAAAAAAATATCATTATAATATAAATATTGGAATATATTACCGCAAAAAAAATTTCATATATAATTGTATACAAATCGCGCTGTGAGCAAAACGGTTAAAGCTAATGAGTTATTTTTTTTTGTTGTATTATACACTAAATTGCAATGATTTTGGTATATAAAAAATTGTAAAACGATCAAAGCAATACAGAGAAAATATTATCACAAAATTAATTTTGTGGTCTAAATTAAAACTATGAGCTACCAAATTAATTGGGGTGGTGCACGAACTATTTTTAAAAGTGACGATTCTCACGTGAGAAGATTAGTTGAAGGTGCTGCCATAAACATGGGAATATCGTTTGAAGATGATAAGTCATTTACTAATGAAGACCCTTTCATCAACTGGTTTATTGCCAAACACTACATTAAACATTTTAATTTCAAAACTGACGTTGACCGTGTGAACCCTAATGCTCTGCTTCCTCTTCCCCTCTCTCTCCAAATAGCCGACATCCCTGTGGATGGTTCCGACTATGGCACCTATGCAGCGCAGGCAGATGCAACATCGCAAGTACAAAGATCAAGGAGATTGGCGCAACTGCCTGTTGAATTTGGTATTACACAACACCCAAACCAGCACTTCCGTGATGGGCTGTTATCTTCTCGCCCCGCCCCCGATTTTTAAAAACTATTTCATAAGAAAACTACTCTTGCTTTGCATTTTAACGTTAACGCTGATGAGGAACACCATTCAGGTGTTCGAAAGTCTTTGGTTCTTTTTACATAGTAATATATTTACTATATAATTGTGGATTTTTATTACTCAGATTGTTTTTCACGAAATTGTGAATCTATTAGCAATAATATAATAATAATAATAACAACAACAATAATAATTTTATAATATATATTTTCCATGCATTTGTGTAGTAAATTTTTTAACATTTTAAAGAAACAAACAGTGATTCCCAGTCTTTTTATCCTCAACTTGAGAAAGGAGGGGGGAGGGTAAATGTCAATTTACTTGACAGTTTGACATATTGGCCCGAGCGGAAGTAGTGAGAAGTGTTGCCCTCAGAAGCTCATGGATTTCAATCTTTTGATATCATAAGGAGTTATTCTCCTCTCTCTCTCTCTCTCTCTCTCTCTCTCTCTCTCTCTCTCTCTCTCCCCCCAAAGGGTAGACTGTGAGAAATAGATAGATAGATAAATAGATACTTAGTTCAGCCTCCCCCCTCTCTCTCTCTCTCTCTCTCTCTCTCTCTCTCTCTCAGAAAAAGATACTGTAAGTGTGTGTGTGTTCATAGTGTTTTAAAAAAGTGTAGTAGAGGTATTACATCTTTGAAGACAAAAAGCAAACAAATTTTTTTGTCAGAGAGATTAAAAAGATGAAGTTGTTGTATTCCTTTATTTTTATTATTTCTTTCTGTTTATATCTGCTATTCGTTTAAGAAGATTACTTCTTTATAGATGTTGATCTTTCTGGCTTTGTTATGTAGTAGCGTAGTTTTCCCAGGAGGCTTTAAGAAGACACAATTGATTTTTTTTTTCTTCATTAGCACCAAAGAAATAACTTTACAATAGAAGTACAAGGTGATATGCAGTACAAAATATAGGGTGAGTCAATGTCAGCCTGTCTTTTTGTATCAACCCACAATTGGTGAGGCTTGCAACCTCATGCCTTCTTCTTTGTGCCTTAGCTGCTCCTTGTCTGCTCTACTGCTTCTCAACTGGACCTTTTAAATGATTTTTGGGAAAGATTTTCCAGCCCTAATAGGCAGGGAGTCTTGCTTTTGTCCCGCCTTCATTGATGTTAATTGGTCATGCAGATTACCTGAAACGCCCTATTTTTGGATATTTGGAAAATGTACCGCCTTCAAAGGAGGTGCTATGATGTCACTGGAAACTGATGAATTCCAGTGGCTGTTTGTCCAATTTAGATCACCATGCGTTTTATTACGAATTCTTGTGATTTTCAACTCTATCAAGTACAGTCATAATGCCTTTGTCACCACGACAGTCATAACACTTACCGGTGTTTTGCTTTTATAATCACAACACGGTTTTGCTGTTTTAATGCTAGTTGACAAATCTCTTTGTTCCCGAGTTCTGGCCTTGTCATCACGGTATAGCCAAAACACAGAGATGTTTTGAAATTCTCTCTTTCTCTCTCTCTATCTGTTCGTTTCTTCTAAATCTCACTCTCCCTTTCTCTCTAATTATCAATGTCTAACAATGGAGCTAGCCTTGTTGAATATAAGTCGTAGTGGTAACTCTCTTTCTCTCTGCTTTGGCTGGAAGGCTTAAAAGTACGTATGTATATATTTTTAAGGGTACTAATGTTTAAGATGACTTTGAAATGATATTAATAATATAATTTCAAAGATTAATATAGTAATAGGATAATAGTTTAAGGTATATGTCATATAGGAGGATATTTTAAGTATACACTTGGTATTTGACCTTTCAAGATAGGCAATTATAAGCATTATTAGAGGGGGGGTAGCAAGTATTTGCAGATTTCAACTATTCACGGGGGGTCTGGAACGATCCCCCACGAAGACGGGGTTTCTGTACTGCAGATGGTGCTGAATACCATAGTATACGCTAGGCTACATTTGAGATACGTTTTTTCCAACAAACGGTGGGGTTTCTGGAACCTAACTCCTTGTAAGTAGGACAATACCTGTAGTAATAATATAATAATAATAATAATAATAATAATAATAATAATAATAATAATAATAATAATAATAATAATAATACTAATAATAATAATCTAAAGGGAGTAGTTCCCTTTCGCTGAGTGCTCTTTCTTGGGGCATAAGGAAGAGCTCTCTCCAAATCTGACTTTGGTTGCAGGTGTTATGGAGGCCAAAGGGCTTAGTGAGCTGTGGCCATCCCTGGCCATCTCAGGGGAGCCGTGTTTCATCCCTCATCGACCACTTGATGGCGATGAAGGGTCTTTCAGTGATTGCTTCTACCATGACTGTGATGACTTCGACAGCCAAGGTGTCCATCTGCTCCAGGACTGCCCCTACTTCTCTGGTGGCTCCAAATGTGGCATCCCTGATGTGTCCACAGGTGCTTCCTTCAATGTTGTCCTTGGGTGATATCCTCCACACACTTTCCAAAGCTTTGACCTCAGCAACTCTCAGCACGATGTCAAGTGCTGTTACCTCCTGCCCTTCTTCTTCCAAAACTAGTAAGCTGAGGAAGAAGGTTGCTTCGTCTCCCCCATCGGAAGTGTCATACAGTTTCCAGCAGCTAGCACTCTGCTACAGAGAGGACTGACCTTTGTACAAAATGTATTTATACAGTATATTTTGTTACAAATATAAGAAAATAAGCTTGCCAACTGCCTTTTTTATCAAGTTTTCAATTTAAAATGTGATGGCTACTGTTTATGCGTATATTTAGTGTATATGGTTATGCAGTATTGAGAACATAGGGAGAGTAAGGGTACGGAGTTACATCTGTAGACTTTTTCTTTGATCTTATCCAGATTTTGCCCTTACCCAGTGGGGCCTTGGCTCTATTATTGCAGATATGGGGGAGATAACTGTACTCCTGATTCAACAGAATCACTGCAGGATGTGCTGGGCCAGGGAACAGGGGGAAACGCAGCATCACTTCTATCACAAGATCTTATGGGCAAATGCCATTTTACCTCTGCACATGGTGCAGAAATAATAATTCTCGTGAAGACAGCCAGACTCTGCCCATTTTCTTGTACAGTATTGTAACTCAAACGATCACTGCTGGAAACATGAGATTAATGGATGATATTCCACAGGGCTTAAAGGGTGCAAGAATCAAATATTTTAGTATTCCATCTAGGTTTCAAGCAAGGGGTTACTAGATTTATGAACCTCAATTTCAAAGGATCTAATCACCTCATCTAGATCCTTTCCATCATATAAATCCTGATACGACAACACTGATCTCTGCCCTTTAACAGCTGGGATGGATAACTTCATTACCATGCCTAAGGTAACTAAAAACAAAAAAAATAATGTTAGCGGTTCAGGTGCAAGATTTCCCACCAGACTTACACCAGGACCAATATACAGACTATTAATGGCAGTATAGCTTGATAGTTGACAATCTCCGTGACCTCTGAGTAAACCTCAAGTGCTTGAACTGGGCATAATGTTTTGTTTGAAAAACTGAGCTTCCTTTTAAGGGCGGGTTTACACAGGGCATTTTTTCCTCCCGGCAATGGCTGGCTAGTTCCAGCCACCTGGTATTGCTGGCAGGTTTTAACCGAAAGTGTTTACACGGTTGACAGCAGTATTGCCGGGAGTTGCCACTGCATCAAAACATAAACAATCAAGATGGATCCCTCCTCAGACGAAGAAGTGGCTGCAGCAGCTACTGTTTTACTGAAATGGAAGAAAAAGCAAATGAAGACACGATTGTGGACACGTCCGCAGCTGGCGAGAAGGCAGGAAGGAAGTGTGTACTACAAACTTTTGCGAGAACTGAGCTTAGAGGACCCAGACACGATGAGGAAGTGGATCCACCTTAGCAAAAAAGAGTACTTGAAACTGCTACAGCTAGTGACTCCTCTTTATTGAGAAAGAAGACACCAATATGAAGGATGCTGTGACTGCTGGGGAACGCCTCACTATTACCCTGCGTTTGTTGATAATTTGATGCCCGCAGACAGCTGACGATTTCAACTGTGCATCTATTTTCCAAACTTGTAATATATAAATTAAAATATTTTCTGTGTTTATCATATATAATGGTACAATAAATGGTCATTACATAATCACATAACAACACTATTCCTTTTATTTAAACTTTATTTTAATAGTTGTTCTCATTTGACTCCGGAAAATTGTGGGCAGCTGGCGAAGCAAGACCGACAGGTTGGTTCTCGGGCGCAGGCGGCAATCCAGCCAAACATGGCTGCATTTCTCTCCCGGGAGAAAACGGCCGCGAATTGCCCCATGTAAACCCGCCTTAAGAATAAGAGATTTCCTCATTTAATGGGTTCTCATTCTTCACCACCAGGAATGATGGGCCAAGGAACAAGCTGTTTGAGTGATGTAGCATCCCTGTCTAAGAGAGTCCAGTACATTAATATGAGCCCCTGGTGCCAAAGCAGTCAAGAAGATCGCCTTTTGCAACATGTGAGTTGTGGTTGTATTGGGCCCATTGAATTGAAGGGCTGACAGAAGCTGAAGCATCTTATCAAGGGACCAAATAGTTGGAAGCCTTGCAGGCGCAGGTCTTTGTAATGCAAAAGACCAGAGGAGGGAAGTAACAATTTCCATATTAGCATCAATACCAAATCCATAAAGCAAGGGTTCCGTTCATGTTGCTTTGTATGTCATGACTGTTGTAACAGTAAGGCATCTGTCTTCAACTGAGATCTCAACTGGGCTGGTATTTGCTGAATAGATGATGTCCATAGTTTCTGCACTAGGTACCTAGCAATGTTGGGTGGGAAATTTTCATGTAAGACAAGACTTAAAATTCAGCAGGTGAAGGTTTCAGCTCAGAAAGGAGGATGCGTAGGCAACTTTCCCCGCTTCTGTCTGGGATAAAACAGCAGACAGTAATGGAACTGAATTCCTTGCCCGTTTGTCAATTTGGGGTTATTAAGTAAGCAGTTCCTTTGAAGGTTAGGAACTTATTCAAAGCCTTCGAAATCTGTGACAATGGGAGAAAAAGGGTATATAGTCCTCCGTTTGTTCCAGTCTCACAGGAATGCATCTCTTGCTATTGCTTGATTGTCCAAGTTCAGAGGCATATACACTAGAAATTGGTGGTTTTCCTATGTGGCAAACAGGTCCACTTCTGGTTGTGGAATCATGTAAATTTCAGAACAAATGCCACGTCTTTGTTTGCACCAACTGAAGGAAAGATAGTATTACTGTATTGAGATGAGGTGAACGTGAGCCCAACTTCTTGAAGCAGGATATTGCAGCCATATTGTCTAGGACCAACCAAATGTGTCTCTCTTTTAGAGGTTCCAGTTTTCTGAGAAACAAAAAGACAGCCATCGGCTCCAGGAAGTTGATATGACATTTCCCCAGAGCGAGTGACCCCCTCCCTGCTACCTAACAATCCTCGTAATGACCTCCCCAACCTGTCAAGAAGGCATCTGTATGTATTATCACTCATACAGACGGAGGACTCGGGGATCTGCTTTCCCAGAGATCCCTCCTGAGTCCACAGTCAGAGTATCTCCCCAACTTTTTTATTCCTTTGATGAGGCTGATTGCACATCTTTTTTCTTGCATGGAACAGCCAAAATTTGTTTACATTTTTTGGCTGCAATCTAAGAACTGGATCTGTCACAGGTCCGAACTGTAACAGGCCCATCATACGTTCCAACTGCCATCTGGAAACACTGGGCTGTGCAAGCAACCTTTTGAGGTCTTTTCTTATTCTGTTTTGAGTATTGGTGGGGAGAGACAATGGCTGTGAAGAGTATCCCAACAAAGTTCCAGCCACTGATGGTGTCTGCTGGGTATAAGGGGGGATCTGTTCTTATTTATTAGCCTTTTGCTTAGGGCCTGCCGACTACTACTCTTGGGCTTCATAAGCACTCTTCTCTGGTGGCCCCCGGATTAATCAATCGTCTAGGTAGGTTACCAGTTGAGTTCATTCTTTTCTGAGTTCCCCATATAACTACTGTTACTGATCTTATAAAGATTCTTGAGGCAATGTTTAACACAATTGTATGGCCTTGAATCTGTATGTTGCCTTCCCTATCTGGAACCCTAAGAAGGGGCCCAAAGGAAAAACAATTGAACGTACTTGGGCAAGAGTAGTCATCCAGAAACTGTCAATGTATTTGTTCAATTTTGATAGGTTAAGGATCCCCCTACATTTGGAGGAATCCTTCTTGGGGAAACTGAAGAGACGTGCTTGGCATTCCAACTGCCAAGGTGAATATACATATGTCTCTCTATGGCTCCCTTTAAAAGGGCTTCTGCACGTAACCTTCCAAGGAGGGGTCTAGTTGTAAGTAAGTAAGTATACCTTAGTTTTACCAGACCACTGAGCTGATTAACAGCTCTCCTAGGGCTGGCCCGAAGGATTAGACTTATTTTACGTGGCTAAGAACCAATTGGTTACTTAGCAATGGGACCTACAGCTTATTGTGGAATCCGAACCACAGTATAGCGAGAAATGAATTTCTATCACCAGAAATAAATTCCTCTAACTCTTCATCAGCCAGCCGAGGGAATTGAACTCCGGCCCATCGAATGACAGTCTGAAGCTCAACCGACTCAGCCAAAGAAGGGCTGGGGTCTAGTTGTAGTAAGAACCTCTTTAAAAGAGGGAAAGGGTACGAGACCATTTCCACCCTAGCCCATTAAAGATAATACTGCCTTGTGACCTCGAGGGGAGGACTTCCATTGCATATGATGCTGTAGCAGACGACCCCCCAACCATATGATTCCTATTGGGTTCCCACGTCTTCCTTTGCCTTTGGTAAGAGTGTTTTTGGACACTTCAAATGGGATGTTTTAGCTGCTGTTATCCCCTTTTGTTTTTGAGAGAATCCTTTAGGGGTGACTGGAGACTTACAGTATATGACTCCAATTCATGGCGAACCTTCTTTGGTTTGGGAAAAAGGAGAAATCTTGGGTTTTTTGTTTCCTGGATTCCCTTTTTTCCAAAGTGAGCATTTGTTGTACAGTTCTGTTGTCGGGATTGTTCACGGAGTTGCGCCACAAAAGACTCCTTGAAAAGTCCTTACAGAAGGTCATTTGGCCACAGCAGCAAACACTGTTTTGGAAGATTCTGGAAGCCTTCTGATGGCAATTTCCAGCATAGTACTGTAATAGAGGTTATGATACTGAGGAGGCGGAGCCTGGTATGAAATCCAGCCAAGGCTGTCCACTCTGAGATTGTTGAGTAGCCATGTCCAGCGGGAGCTTTTTCCTCTCAAAAGGAAGGACAAGTATTGCCCATTCCTTAGTAGAATTATCAGACACCAGGATGACAGAGACAAATGGCTTTTTAATTCTGCCATTGTCTTTCGTTTCCCAGTTACCACCAAATTTTGAAAATCTGTCTTCACCTGACTGATGTTTTAAAAGTGAAGGGATAGAAGGCTGGGGCTACTCAGATAGTTGCAGCCCTACCTTCTGAACCGAAGCCTTTTAGCCCAAACTGGCCATATTATTGATACCAGTTGGAACTCTGATACCAAACTCTGCCTGGGCAGATTGTGCAGCCATTTTATTCTTTTGTTTAAAGGCTGATCATTACACCTTACATCTAATTTGGTGTCCAGGACTGGCCTAATGTCCTCTCTGGAATCATGGATACTGTCCATAATATATTGCCATTCTATAGCAAGGACATCTTTACTACTGCTCATAATTTCCTTGAGGACTTCGGCAATTACAGCAAACCATATTTCCTTGGGGGGGGGGGGACCATGCGCAATCTGATTGTGCCTCAGCAGTCGTACTTCCCTTTTGGGTGGACTACAACTGCCCAGCAACCAAGGGACAGAAGTCCTGGGTAAATTACTATACCCCTAAGAAGATACAGACACTTCACCTGGGGTTAGGTGGATCCTTATACTTCCCTTTTGGGGAACTAGGATCCTCTTTAGTACCTGATAGCTGCATGGGAAACAGATTTCCTTTTGAGGTATCTCTTCCAGGCACAGCTGCAAGATGTGTCCCTGGCTCTTCTGGGTTCAGCAGGGCAAGTTCAGTGGCAATATCCACTTCATGTCCGGTAAAAGGGACATCTCCCCCAAGTAACAACTCTTCTCCATCAGAGGGGTTGACCTGGGAGGTACTAGGAACCAATGTTTTCAGGTTTTGGCCCAAACATGAGTTCTGTTCAGAAATAGAGGGGAAATATACTCTGCCAGGATTATTGCCCAGAAGATGTACTATAGTCTCCTCCTCCTGTAACGTTACTGAAACCTAGGACGCAACAAGACACTTGAAGCAAGCTGTTTCACTCTTAAAACTTTTCCCCAGGAGCATGTTACAAATTTCACACGTGTCTGGCTACCAACTATATTCCCCTTTTTCTACAAGGGCTATGTTCATGGCAGGTGGTATAGGCCTTGTATAATAGTGGCCCTGTTAGTGATATAAAGAACAAGTTCTTATTAGAAACTACTTGGTACTGACCATCTGTGGCCTCTGTGTAGATAGTGCACTCAAAATACTACAGACTAACTTGGTCACAATTTTGTAGCTGTAGTACAATAATAAGACATTATCAATAAGGATGCAGTAAGTATTACCTTGTTCACAGAGACTACTATAAACTTTGTCTTGTATTTCTCACAAATGATAGAAGTGCTAATTATCTATAACTTAAGCACAACTAACATAAAACAGGTTCACTTGGGTACAAGTATGTAGTCCTATTGCTGTATACTATTAGCCATCCTAAAAATGGGCATTTTCTTCTAAGGAAGTAGTCATGTATAAATTATATAATTACCAGACAACTTTTTGCTTTGAAAGCAAATTCATGAACGTTACGCCACTCCAGCTAACTATATACTGTAAAACTAATTTATATATCTAGCCTAGACTACTGCTTTATCTAGTCTAAGTCAGTTTAGTCCATGCTAAGAATAAGAGATTTCCTCTTTAAAGGGTTCTCATTTTACCTAGTCTAGGCTACTGTTTTATTTACCCTGAGCTATTGCTTTTTCTAGCCTATCCTATTGTGGCGCCCAGTAGGTGGATTGAACCACGCCGACGCTAGTCGGCTACAGGTTGGAAGCCTGCACCTTGGACCCCCAAGGCTCAACTGGGCTTCTATTGCTTTATCTAGTCTAGGCTATTACAAATCACCTTTAAGGCTATAGGCTACATAAGTAGTCATTTATTAATTCATGTAACTATGTACATTTTGCCTTAAAAGGCATTTTTTGAATGTTACTCCACTCAAACTGTCTCTATACTGTAAACTAATTTGTTTATTTAGTCTAGGTTAATGTACTGCTTTATTCAACCTAGGTTACTATAAACCACTTTTAAGGCTATAGGCTACATAAGAAAGTAGAGCAGTAGGCATTTATTAAATTTTTATATAATTATTGCATAAGTTCTGCCTTTTACTACATAAGTTTTCTCTTAGAAGTAAATTCTTGAATGTTCCACCATTCAAGCTACAGTAATTGTATACTATAAACTAATTTGTTTATTTAGCCCAGCTTACTGCTTTACCTAGCCTGAGCTACTACAAACCACCATTAAGGCTATAGGCTACACAAGAACATAGCTGTAGTAGTCATTAATTAAATTATATAATTACTACATAAGTTTTGTCTTAAAAGTAAATTCTTGAATGCAATGTCACACAAGGCAACTGTTATCTAGCCTAAATTACTGTAGCTCACACTTGAGGCTGTATCCTTCAATGAAAATATTTCACCAAAGGAAAATTTTGCCATAAGCTAGATTCATAACTTTAGTACAATTTCAATGCCCACCACAAGCAGTTCCCAGTTACCGGCAGCCTCGATTATCGGCAACCCAGTTTTACGGCGCTTGTCTAACAACGACAATAACTGGATTTTCAGTGGCGATAACTGGATTTTCAGCACTGATATAATAACTGGATTTTCAGCGGTGGTAACTGGATTTTCAGCACTGATATCCACTTATTGGCACCGATAACCAAAGATCAGCACTGATACCCGCCTAACAGAGGCACCGATCCCTGCTTATCAGCACTGATATTCATCGATTTCCGGTTATCGGCGATTTTCAGTTATTGTCACGCCTTTGGGAACAAAACCCTTGCCGATAACAGGGAGCTCCCTGTATATTAAAAAGTAAGGTTTTAATAATTATGTGAAGGTAAACAGACATCGCCATTGTTTTTCCTAACGAAAACGCCATCGGTGGAGCAATACATGAAGGAAACATATATATCATATGGTACAAGTTCCCTTATATTAATGCTAATTGGGGAACATTTAAAAAAAAAATTCATTCAGTGTGGCACTCAAATATTACGCCAAACAATTGGTTTCATTTAATCCAAGATTTGAAATTGAATGCGGTTAGAACCCTGTTTTCGGCTAGCCTACTAATCTAAATGAAGTAGCCTAGCCTATCTATTAAGTAGCCTAAGATAATTACTAAGGTAAGAAGGGCATATATAATGACCTGCAAGAATGGTACTGTTTGTTAGCTATATGACTTCTGTCAAAACCGCTATCGGCGAAGTAGTTCCGCGAGGGAAAACTTCGTATAATTTGATACAAGTTCCCTAATATTAATGATAATAATTGGGGAAAATTTTCACAAAAAACCATTTAGTTCGACAATCAACTACTACAACCAAACCATTGGTTTCACTTAACTCAAAATTTGGGCGGTAAATAGCCGGCTACAGCTGACAACAGCAAATATTTTTTCCTCGCATGTCATAGCGAAAATTAGGACATGGCCTAGCACTAATTAGCCTAGATAGTTACTAAGGTATTCGTGAGAGACACCGGTTTTTCAAAGTCATGAAATAATCTACCAGCAAAACAGTTTCTAAAACTTTTCACTGGGACATAAAACTATGGATTTTAGCTTGCTACCGAGTTTTTTATTCTTCTATGATGACCAATCTAGGGGCACTTGTCAGCGAATGTGTTGACACTGCAGAGACTAGGAAGGTAAAAGTAAGATAGGTTTCACAAGGTGCGTCGTTGACACAGTGATGGCCCACGTATGAAGTGCTATTTGTGGTGCCATGTCTACAATGGCAACATACATAAGATGTCGCTGTTGCTATTCTTGCAGGTTGACAATAGGAATTGAAAACCGAGGTAATCACTACAAATAAGAGAAAGAGCCCTCTTATCTTGGGTCCTATACTCTATCAAGTGTCAACATGCACCAATACGAGACTGACTAAAAGGAAATTCGTTTATATTAGTTAGTCTATCTTATGGAGCCTCTAATGGACCATGAGTGGAACTCCTTTGAGGCCTCACAGCAGCTACACTATAAAAAAAGAACCATAATTTGCGCATATACTCGTATATCATCTGATCTCATCTGTCATGTGATCCTTAAAATTTTGTCGCAAAACATGATTTCAATACATGTCATGTATAATGAGAGATTCATTTACAGTAGATTACAAGAGTTATGTGCTTAATGTGCAGGTTTCTTTTTTGATCAATTATACTAGGTAGGCTCCCTACACATTACACAAGGCTAGGCTTCCTAAGCCTGTCTCTCATATGTAAGTTAGCTTCAAACTAATTAACAGCCTCTCATAAGTAAGTTAACTTCAAACTAATTAGTAGCAAGTGCTGGCATAAACAACTGAATCGAAAACCAGCTGTTTGCTGATGTTGCTACTGTAACTAACACACGTTAATTAAGAGTTATGTTAGAGTTGTAGACTACTTAAAAACTTGCTTATTTTCAATGTAATTACATAAATAAAAAAATATTTTACATATCCTTCCCACAATATAGAAGAAAGTGTTAAGAAATTACGCCACTAAATTTAAGCAGCAGGTTATAGCAGTGGCTGAAGAAACAAACAACGAGCAAGCTGCAAAATGTTTTGGAGGCAAAAGCAATGTCTGTAACTGGCAAAATCTCATGCGTACTTCATTTAACCCTTAAACACCGAGCCTCTATTTACAAAAGCGTCTCCCGTATGCCGGCGGCGTTCGGGAGTTAGCGCCAAGCGGAAAAAGTTTTTTCAAAAAATCACAGCACGCTTAGTTTTTAAGATTAAGAGTTCATTTTGGCTCCCTTTTTTGTCATTGCCTGAAGTTTAGTACGCAACCATCAGAAATGAAAAAAAATATCATTATCATATATAAAAATTGAAATATATGACAGCGCAAAAAAAATTTTCATATATAATTTTATACAAATCACGCTGTGAGCAAAACGGTTAAAGCTAACGGATTATTTTCTTTTCTTTGTATTGTACACTAAATTGCGATGATTTTGGTATATAACAAATTGTAAAATGATCAAAGCAACAAAGAGAAAATATTATCACAATATGATGCATGAATTCATAACGCACGGACGTAAAAAAATGTTTTTTTCAAAAATTCACCATAAATAGAAATATTGTGCTAGAGACTTCCCATTTGTTGAAAAATGAAGGTAATTGATTGAATATTACTAGACTGTAAGTGTTTTAGCTTACAATTGCAGTTTTCGACCATTTCGGTCGAGTTAAAGTTGACCGAAGGTTGAATATTTTCTATTTATCGTAATTTATATGAAAATATTTCAAAACTGATAAAAGCTACAACCATGAGTTATTTTCTGTTGTATTCTACATGAAATTGCGCACATTTCCATATATAAAAGTTTATGTAACGACTAATATAAAACGGTGCAAACATTACGACAACGTGACGAAAGAATTTCTGAGATGTTCAGCCGAGTTACCGCGCGGACGTAAGGAAAATGTTTTTTCAAAAATTCACCATAAATCGAAATATTGTGCTAGAGACTTCCAATTTATTGCAAAATAAAGGTAAATGATTGAATATTACTAAAATGTAAGAGTTTTAGCTTACAATTGCGTTTTTCGACCATTTCGGTCGAGTTAAAGTTGACTGAAGGTTGAAATTTTGGCAGTTATCGTGATTTATGTGAAAATATTTCAAAAGTGATAAAAGCTACAACTATGAATTATTTTCTGTTGTATTCTACATGAAATTACGCACATTTTCATATATAAAAGTTTATGTAACGACTAATGTAAAACGATGCAAACATTACGACAACGTGACAAAAGAATTTCTGAGATGTTCGGCCGAGTTACAGCGCAGACGTAAGGAAAAAATTTTTTTTCAGAAATTCACCATAAATCGAAATATTGTGCTAGAGACTTCCAGTTTGTTGCAAAATGAAGGTACATGATTGAATATTACTAGAATGTAAGAGTTTTAGCTTATAATTGCGTTTTTACCATTTTGGTCGAGTTAAAGTTGACCGAAGGTTGAAATTTTGGCAGTTATCGTGATTTATATGAAAATATTTCAAAACTGATAAAAGCTACAACCATGAGTTATTTTCTGTTGTATTCTACATGAAATTGTGCACATTTCCATATATAAAACTTTATGTAACGACTAATATAAAACAGTGCAAACATTACGACAACGTGACGAAAGAATTTCTGGCGCGGACGTAAGGAAAAAGTTTTTTCAAAAATTCATCATAAATCGAAATATTGTGCTAGAGACTTCCAATTTGTTGCAAAATGAAGGTAAATGATTGAATATTACTAGAATGTAAGAGTTTTAGCTTACAATTGCGTTTTTTGACCATTCGGTCGAGTCAAAGTTGACCAAAGGTTGAAATTTTGGCAGTTATCGAGGTTTATATGAAAATATTTCCAAACTGACAAAAGCTACAACCATGGGTTGTATTTTGTTGTATTTTACATGAAATTGCGCACATTTTCATATATAAAACTTTACGTAACGGCTAATATAAAACAGTGCAAAAATTACGACAAAATGACGAAAGAATTTCTGAAATTTTCGGCCGAGTTACCACGTGGACGTAAGGAAAAAGTTTTTTTTTTTAAATTCACCATAAATCGAAATATTGTGCTAGAGACTTCCAATTTGTTGCAAAATGAAGGTAAATGATTGAATATTACTAGAATGTAAGAGTTTTAGCTTACAATTGCATTTTTCGACCATTTCAGTCGAGTCAAAAGTTGACCGAAGGTTGAAATTTTTTGTAGTCGACGTATGGTACGTCCACTTGGCACCCAACAGACAATTTTAGTCGACGTATGATACGTCCAGTAGGCGTTTAAGGGTTAATTTACTGCATTTATAAATAAAGTAATTGCATTTTTAAAAATCCAGCTTTGATAATTTACGTAAGAAACTTATATCTGAATTAGGTTTCATTCAGTAACTAAAGACTGGATATCAGTAAAACACAATCTGCTGATGATTTTAAGACTATAAACAACCAGAATGCAAAAGGTGCACTGACACAAACAACCGAATCAAGAAACAGCTGACTACTGATGTCACTTACCACAACTACAGAGCATTTATTAAGAGTTGCATTCAAGTTGTCAAGTTGTGAAAACTTGCCGATTCTCAGTGATGCCCGCAACTGGCAAAATTACACTTACTGCTTTTAAAATAATATGCCTGTTTTAAGCCCAACTTTATTAATTTACAAGAAAAGGTATGTTAGGGTTATGTTTCTTTTAGAAACAAATGGCAATGAAGATGTCGGTAGTACTCAATCGGTCGAGATTTTGAGAATGTAAACAATACCAAATGCAAATGGCGTACGATGACAATGTTTACAATCTGTAATACAATAATAATATGATAATAATACATGCAATATACTGTACAGTAATAGGATACAGGAAGAGAAAAAAATTAAGTATATCTTAGTTTAACCAGACTACTGAGCTGATTAACAGCTCTCCTAGGGCTGGCCCGAAGGATTAGATTTATTTTATGTGGCTAACAACCAAGTGGTTACCTAGCAACGGGACCTACAACTTATTGTGGAATCCGAACCACATTATAGCGAGGAATGAATTTCTATCACCAGAAATAAATTCCTCTTATTCTTCATTGGCCGGTCAGAGATTCGAACTTGCGGCCAACAGAGTGGTAGCTGAGAACGGAACCTGCTCGCCCAACAAGGAACTTGGGTACAGGAAGCAAAACAGCTTTTATTTAGATCATCATTATTATAAATATAGTTGTACTGTTTGACTTTTGCAAATGATTACTTTTCTCCAAAAATATTTTGATTGTTAGAATTATGGATAAGAGATCGTAAACTTGTATTAGCTTTGGCTTTCAAAAATATATTGATGGATTCAAGTCTAACTGAAACTGACTTGCTCATCACTACAGACTGATTCTTTACAGGCTGCTCAATAAAATCTAATTGGAAGGCTGCCTCTGTCTTCCTCAGCAAGTTGTAAATTTGGTTGTAAGAACAATTCATTACAACAGTGCTTAATGAGCTGCCTATACACTGACAAGTCTTTTACCTTCATCTTTCATCCCATAAGAGTTTTTGTCTAGCTTGCTGTTTTGAAGCCAAATTTGTTCAAAAATTGCATCAATCTAAGAATAAAATGTAACTGAAGGTTCTTCCAACTCCTTATCACTTGAAGATTCAAGCATGGAAAAGGAATCATTACATTCTAATGGTGGTAGATTTTGCCAAAACATGAGAGGGAGTGTTAAATGAAACAGGAAAACCAGGCAAATATTGCAAAACTGGGTGATGAATGGTACATGGGGAACGCACAAGCACTCTTTCTTCTTACCTGCATAGGAGCAGTTATGTAACTTACATTCCCCTCTCAATGGTAAATCTTAAGTCTGAGTGCTTTCATTGTCATCCACAATGATATGCACAGTCTTAATACATTTAGTGCTCTTTGTAGGCATGAATTCTATTTTATGTTTGTAAAAAATGACAGACTCACTTTTTCATTCAGAACTGACAAACTGACAGGAAAATTACAGTGTTGCTTCTCACCTAATATGTCTACATAGACCTAAGAGCAAAAACTTCCAATTCATCTAAAGATGGCAACAGTTGTGTTCAGGAGTGTTTCATCTGAATCCGACAAATTCAAAATATCACGAGTTTTACATTTTACTGAACCTGTCTTTTGGTGATATTTTATCTTACTATCTCCCCTCCAGTAGCTGAGTGGGAATACGGCAAGGAATGAATGAAGTAACAGTGGGCCTGACATTCTCAGTTGACTCCTCTCACATGTCTATGCCACAAACATTCAATTGTGTGCAAGCAAAAAGTCTTGTGGATTCCACCAAACCATCAGAGGGCTCTTTCACATTTGACCTTGAGGGGAACATGCAAGTCCATAAATTATGAAGGTGACCTACATCATTAAACTTCTTCAAAATTTCTATCAACATACTAGTCATTTCTGACATTGTTTTCTTAAGAATATCTACATACCTAGCTGAGGTAAGCTTGAATCTCAAGGGAATCAGGAGAATGAGCTTAACCGGTAGGTGGAGGAGTAATAGGATCAGGGGGTATCAAGGATGGACTAGGGTTCACCGGTATAGGACCCTCAATTAACATATCCTCATGTAGGCTAGCATTATTATTCTTAATTTCTCTAATTGTGTGTTTACTCTCCCTACCTTGAATTAATCTCTTATGATTAACCAAAATATTTTCTCACTATCCCTACCTTCATACTCCTTCCATCTATTTTCTAAACAAGAGTCTAGCCTTTATAATCCTCAGTGTCAGAGTGACCATCATACTTTAATTTGGGCAATCTATTTGAGCAATTCCTTGCTTTACAAATCCTGACTGAACTACCAAATAAGCATAAATAATCAGTGTGAAATTCCTTCAAATAGCCAGCACTCTGTGAAATGAACCTCTCAAAATGGTAGCAACATACAGAAAAAAACTGGAAAGCTGGAAACTTTCTTGAGTTGCCTGCAAGTGAGAAGGTGAGAAATGGAAAGCCTGTCAACTCAGCCAGATATAACTATGAAATTCCTTCCTTGCTGATGTCCATAAATTTATAGCTACATAAATGTTTCTTCAGTTTTATTGAAATTATGACTTATTTTAAAAGACTTTATTCACACTTTCCCTTTTAGTTTATTATTATATGCAGAAATTTCCAATACCAAATATGAATTTATAACCTCCACTGCAAAATCCTTCTTCCTGAGCCATTCAAAATGCCAGACTTTGGCGTGTACAGTATTCCATTCCACAGACAACTTAAGTAATACGAAACCATGTCTGTTGTTGCTTCAGAAAAGGTTAAAAGAATTACTTCATCATATCCCTGGGAATATAAATGGGTATGAAATATGATAAAAGAATATTTCTAGGCAGAATCCATCAGGATAAAGAATAAATTGTTCTTAAACAGTTACTGAAGACAAAAAATTTGTGACTAATTTTGACATGAAAATGACAGGGCTCCTTGAAAATCAAAGGGCATTTTTTTGTTATTTTCCGTGTATGAATTATTGTTTCATAGGACTGCAACTGAGCATTTGAGTAATCTATACGAATGCTGCATAACATTCTAAATAAGCAGTAAAAACCTTACATATATCTTACCTCATTTAAATCCAGTTTCCTCTTTCTGTTTTTCTGCTGCTTTTGCTGTAAGGCCGCTAAAACGGATGGGCCTGTTATTGGGTCCTGAGCCACAGTAAAGAATTTCCTATTTAGTAAACAGTTAAAACATAACAACAGTGCAATCATACCGAGTGGGCCCAAGTACAAATATATATGATTTTACGATATGTCATGCCACATAAATACAAAACAATACCCAAACAACTTTTTATAAGAGTAAAATAAAATGCAATACAACCATCCACAATTACTCTGAAAGTTTATATGTACCAAGCATTACATTTCCCAGAGCAAAACACAGTAATAATAGTTTGTACTTAAAATTTATGCATAATATATTTACCTTCACATGTACCCCACCACAATTTGACTCTACTCCTTGCAACACATTATCCTAATTCAACTGTAGTAATTGTCCTAGACTTGATGTATTTTTTTAACCTAACCAGGAACTAAGTCCATGACATGAAGTTTGAGATGTCCACATAGGTGAATCTACAATCTAGTTTTTCATAACATGGTATATGAATTTTGGAACTTCTACTAAAAGCATACCAGGAAAATTAAGTTCAGTACAAAAGTCAATCTACAGCTGTATATAATGCATGCAAAAAATATATAAATCCTTGTGAATAAGAACACACATGTTTATATCAATACATTAATGAAAAATGCTGTAGTTGGATAGGAACAGACCACTCCTATGTTGGTAACTTTACACACAAATATAAATATGACATTTTTATAATAAAATAAAGTTTTATATATACTTACCAAGTAACTACATAGCTATTACGTTTCGTTTATCGGCAGTTTAAATTTGAAAATTCGCAGTAGCGTTCCAATATTTTGGTGTAGGTAACTAGCCCCGCTCACTTTCGGGGAAGGATGGGTAGAACACTACTAACGAGCCCAATTCGTTTATGCCCTATGCCCATGAGAGGGGAAGAGGGAGGGCTTTGATCATGTAGTTACTTGGTAAGAATATATAAAACTTTATTTTATTATAAAAATATCATTTTTATATATGTAACTTACTAAGTAACTACAGAGCAAAATCCCACATTGACAAGAGGTGGGATGCATGGGCATGTACTATTTAAAAACACTCATGAATGGATATGAATTTTAAAATAGTAAGTAGTTAACATTGAGAAATGTTAGTTGTAACCTACCTGGCGAGAGAGCTCCAGCAGGAAAATACTGCCTCTGATGTGGCTCATCTTGACAGTAGTGGTGTGGCAGTGAAGCCGGAGGTGCCGCTACATCAGTGGGGCTTTGCAGGTGAGGAGTACTCTGATGGCTGCCAAAGCATGCAAAACACAAAAGCCCTTGCCCTGGGTCAGTACCAACCAAGACCATAAAACACAAGTTACACATACACCTTATAACAGACCAGTTACCATAACCCATTCATAATACGACGCAATGAATGATGGGTGCTCCAGGTACTCAGTAACCCCCAACTTCCCAAAACTCGACAACCTAATTCAAGGCAAGTAGATAGAGGAGTGTAAGAGTACCCCCTACCCTTCCTCCCCCAATACCATGCCAGCCACAGATAATAGGCCAAGGGTACTGCAGTTCTGGTAAACAGTTTCAATGTCACGTAGATAAACATTTGCAAACACTGATTTGCACCTCCAGAAAGTGGATGGCAAAATAGAAGATAGGGATAAAGTCCGCTTGAAGGAAATCAAAGTCGCTACTGCCCTACTTTTGTGGGCTTTAACCTTGCAAATTGGCAAGTCTTCCTCTTGAATCTTAATGTGCAACTCGGAAATCAAGTCTCTCAAGAAGAATGCCAATGCGTTCTTGGATAAAGGACAGGTTGGATCCTTAACTGAGCACCAGAGGTTAGGGGGATGCACCACTGATATTCTTAGTTCTCTCTAAATAATACTTTAGTGCTCTTACAGGACAAAGAGCTCTCTCTTGGTCCGTAGGATCTAGAATGTCCGTTAAACCTTTGATTGTGAATGAACGGAGCCAGGGAACGAATGAACGGGGCCAGGGAAAGGACGCGTTTCATTCTTCGGTAAGAACCCCAAAGTAAAGCAAACAGACTACGTCTCCTTATGTGAATCCTACCTTCTTGCTCAGAGCCTGTAGCTCACTAATTCTCTTGGCAGTAGCTAGAGTGATTAGAAATAGTGTCTTTCTTGTAAAATCCCTGAGGGATGTGGATAGAAGAGATTCAAAAGGCAGACCTAAGAGCCATTGTAAAACAACACCTAGGTTCCAGGATACGGAATCTGACCTCTCCTGTTTTGCAGTATCTAGTGACTTGATAAGGTTACCAATGTCTTTATCAGTCGATAGATCCAGACCTCTATGTCTGAATACGGAGTTGAGCATCACTTTGTAGCCTTTGATCGTGGATGTAGCTAATCCTTGGGAAGACCTTAAAAATAGCAAGGAATATACTATTTGTGCTACAGAGGTAGAGGAAGATGATACATTGTGTTTTCTGCACCAGCTGCGGAATATTGTCCATTATTCTGGTAGAGAGTGGATTCTCCTAGATGGAACTGGTGAAAGTGCAGTTGCCCGAGTAGATTTTGTCGCTGTGGAAGTAATCTTGGGAAGTTTACTAGGAGATTGAGGAGATCTGGAAACCACTCTTTCTGTGGCCAAAAGGGAGCTACCAGAGTCATCAACACGTCGTGTAGGAGAAATTTGTTCACTACGTCTCATACATACTGAATGGTGGGAAGGCGTATATATCCAGGTTTGACCAGTCCTGGAGCATCGCATCCATTGCCCACGCGAGAGGCTGGTGAGCAATACAAAGGAAGTCGGTGATTCCTCAACGTTGCAAATAGATCTATCGACGGCTTTTCGACCGTTTCCACAGGTCGGTGCATAACTGCGGATTCAGTGTCCATTCCATGGGTAGGACCTGTTTGTAACGACTTAATTCGTCTGCTATGACACTGAGTTTGCCCTGTATAAAGTGGGTAACAATCTTGGTTTGATTTCCTTGTGCCCAGATAAGGAGACCTTTGGTCACTTGATACAGTGAGGAGTGGGTCCCTCCCTGATTCTTTATGCAGGACAGAGCTGACATATTGTCCGAGTGGACTATGACTGTGGATTTGTAAGTTGCTGTTGAGAAATATTGAAGGGCTAAGTGTACTGCCTTCAGCTCCTTCACGCTGATATGAAGTTCCCTCTCGGGTTATGGTCATGTCCCGGACACTTTGTTGTTTCCTAGGAGAGCCCCCAACCTAGATCTGAGGCGTCTGAGTATAAAGTGAGGTTGGGGCTCAAAGGGTGTAGAGATTTCCCTTCTGCAAACCTTCCTGTTACAAGCCACCACCGAAGGTCCTCTTTGATCTCGAGGGTGATTGGGAAAACAAACGAGTCTGGAAGAAACTTCCTCTGCCAACTGGCTTTTAAAAAGAATTGTAGCACTCTCGTGTGAAGTCTCCCTAATGGAACGAACTTTTCTATGGATGAGAGAGTTCCTAGTAAATTCATCCATTCACTGGCCGAGCATGACGGGAGAGAGAGGAATTTCTGAACCATCCGAATGCAAGCTTTTATTCTCTTGTTGGACAGAAAAGCCCAAAAATCCTGAGAGTTGATCTTCATTCCCAAATAAAGAATTGATTGACTCGGGACTAATTGGGGTTTGTCTAGGCTTATCACTAGGCCCAATTCTTTAGGTCTTCTTCAGGTCCTCCGTGCAACTTGATCCTGAGGGGGAGAGTAGAAGCTAGTCGTCTAAATAGAGACAAATGTTGATCCCCATGAGATGTAGCCATTTTGCCAATGGGGTGAGGACACAGGTAAAAACTTGAGGGGCTGTCGATAGTCTGGAGCACAGTGCTCGAAACTGGAAGACCTTGTCCTGGAACACAAACCGTAGATATTTCCTGGCTTCTGGGTGGACTGGAACATGGAAATATGCATCCTGCATGTCTATGGTTGCCATCCAATTCCCTTGAAGGATGGAAGACAGAACTGAGTGGGTTGTTTCCATTTTGAATTTCATAGTCTGAATATAGAAATTCAGGGCGCTGATGTCCAGGACAGGTCTCCACCCTCCCGATGACTTTGGGACAACGAATAGGCGGCTGTAGAACCCCGGCGTGTTGACATCTCCGGCTATTCCTATGGCTCTCTTGGTGAGTAGAGACGATACTTTCTGTGATAGGGCCAAATACCTCACTGAGTCTAAAGAGTAGGCCACCAAGTTGATAGGAGAGGACACTAAGGGAGGTTTCTCCCTGAATGGGATGGAATATCCTACTTTGATCACCTCTAAAACCCAAGGTTCTACATCTCTGTCCTCCACTTGCTCCAAAAATGCAGAAGCCTGGGCCCCACTGGTACACGAAGAATAGTATCCTCACTTGCGAGAGGAAGGTTTGCTTGCTGACTTCTTGATTGGTCAAACAGACCTAGAATATGCTCGGGAACGGGGCTGGAATCTACCTCTACTGCCTCGAAATGCTTGCTGTAGAGGGGAAACCGTTCTGGGTGCAAACGATGAGGAAGATGAGGAACATCTAGACTCCTTCGGGCATTTGGTGAACTGGGCCAGCAAGTCTTGCGTGGATTTCTTTTGCAGCTCCGTTGCGATATGTTCTACTGTAGCGCTGGGAAAGAGACCATGCTGATTTAAAGGTGCAAAAAGAACTGCAGATCTCTGGGAGGGAGTGACCCCTTTGGAAGTGAATGAACGCCACTGCTCTCGCTTCTAAAGTACTCCCACCGCAAACAAGGCTGCCAGCTCCTGGGATCCATCTCTGATCGCTTTATCCATGCATGAGAGCACTCCCAGCCAATCTGTAGCAAAGTTATCTTGGAGAGAGATGCAATCTTCTATTTTCTTCACTAAGGCGCCGACAGTCCAGTCAAGAAAACTTAAGATCTCGAAGACCTTCAAGATGTCCTTAGTCAAATGCTCGAGTTCTGAAATTGTGAATAAGATCTTGGATGAGAAGAAAGTAAATCTCCTTTATGAGTCAATTAAACTGGAGAATTCCCCTTGGGAGGAGGCAGTAACTCCCAACGACAGCAATTCCCACATCATATATGATAAGTATCTCTTGGATAAGCGAGGAGGAGTGCAGAATACCGCTTTCCCCGTATTCCTCTTTTCTGTCAACCAGCTCTCAATGCTTGACAGAGCTTTCTTTGACGACGACAATAGCACCATCTTAGGCTGCCTAGAAGCTTCCGTAGGCTATCTCACCATAAAAGAAGAACCCAGCGAAGAGGGAGTCGCCGGGGAAAAGAAGTCCGGGAAGCAACACAAGAAGTATTCCAAAAGGGAAGCGTATGGCTCAGCATCAGACACAATGCTGAAAATGTTGGATCCAATTCACAACAAAGGCCTTAGAAATATGTTCATGAGCCTTTAGATCATCACCAACCTCATCTTTATAAACTGAATGTGGTGAACTATCTCTCTCCAAAGAGAGTTAGTAATAAAGAAGAGTGCCCTGAGAATTCAGACAAGTGATTTTCCAACAAAAACATTATTTTAATTAGGAGATATATTCATAAACAATCATTCACCACCTTTCCCTGTTAAGAGCTAGAAGACTGAGTTACTGAATATATATATACAATTACCTTCAATAGTAAAATTACCTCCTCTTTGGACTGTGAATAAAATGAGAATTTGCACACAAGTAAAATATTTATAAAAAATTACTCATATACACCAGCACACCATGGACAACATACAATAGAACATATAACCTGAAAAGGTCCACATTACACAATATATACAGATGGATGTATATCACAATACGGAATGGTGCACGCTGCAGTGTCCAAAGACAAAACGTATCAATTCTCTCTACCTGATAATGCCTTAGTATATACAGCTGAGTTGTGTGCACTAACATTCGATCAATCAGTCTATCAGTCATTTCCCGTGGCACCCACAGGGATGTACAGGGCCTCGATGAACTCACGCCACCACATACTGTCCTGGGCTAACTCCTCAAGATCTCCCCAACACTCTTCTCCTGCTTCCCGCCTCCTAAGGCAATCAGAAAAAGGGTTTTCCTCATTAAGTCCCTTAAGGAAATTGTGCAAGAGGTTCAAAAGGAGGACCTGACAACCATTTGAGGACAACGTCCAAATTCCAGGTGACTGAATTAGTCTTGCTCTCCTTGGTCTTGTCGAATGACTTGATCAAGTCGCTGATGTCCTGATTCACTCCCAGATCGAGACCCCTGTGCCAAAAAACAGAGCCTAGCATTGCTCTGTACCCTTTGATTGTCGATGAAGACAAACCTTTGTTAGTCCTCAGGAAAAGAAGGAAGTCTGTGATGTCCGTCACAGAGGTTTCAGAAGAAGAGATGTTATGTCCTCTGCACCAGCTGCGGAATACTGCCCACTTTGCTTGGTAGACTCTGGAAGAAGACTGTCGTCTGCACTTAGCAATTACTTCCACAGCTGGTTTTGAAAAACCCTTCGCTCTGACGAGTCTCCTGATAGTCTGAACCCTGTCAGAGCAAGATCAGATAGGTTGCGATGAAACCGGTGGAAATGTGGTTGTTTGAGAAGCTTTGGCTACTGTGGAAGGAGCCTGGGGTAATCAACCAACAGTTTGAGGAGATCTGGGAACCTCTCTCTTCGTGGCCAAAAAGGGCCTACCAAAGTCATCGTCATGTCCTGATGGGACAAGAACTTGTTGATCACTTCCCTCACCATGTTGAATGGCGGGAAGGTGTACAGGTCTAGTGATGACCAATTCTGGAGCATGGCATCTGTCACCCATGCCAGAGGGTCTGGTGCCGGAGAGCAAAATAACGAGAGGTGACGGTTCTTCGATGTCGTAAACAGGTCTATCGATGGCTTTCCCCACAACTTCCACAGGTCGGTGCACACCTGTGGATCTAGTGCCCATTCCATGGGTAGGACCTGTCTGCGCCGACTCAGTCTGTCCGCTATTACATTTAGCGTCCCTTGGATGAATCGTGTCACCAGAACGGTGTGGTGCTTCTTTGCCCACAAAAGGTCTTCTTTGGTGGCCTCATAAAGAGAGGAGGAGAGGGTGCCCCCTTGGTTCTTTATGGAGGCCAAAGCAGAGGTGTTGTTTGACATCACTGCTACTGTCTTGTCAAAGGTCACTTCTGCAAATAACTGAAGGGCCAGGTGTAACACTTTCAACTCTCTCACACTGATGTGTAGGTCCCTCTCTTCTGGAGACCAAATCCCCGACACTTCCATGTCTCCCAGAAGAGCTCTCCAACCCAGATCTGAAGCGTTCGAGGACAAGGAATGGTTGGGGTTCAGGGGAAGGAGTAACTTCCCTTCCAAAAGTCATTTTTCTGAAAGCCATCACCTCAAGTCTTTTTTTGATTTCTGGTGTAATTGGGAAGACAAACGAGTCCGGGTGGGTCTTCCTGTTCCAGTTGGCCTTCAGGAAAAACTGTAGTACCCTCATATGAAGCCTCCCCAGGCTTACAAACTTCTCAATGGATGCGAGGGTTCCCAAAAGGCTCATCCAACTGTTGGCCGAGCAGGACTTGAGTTCGAGGAAGTCGCAGACTGTTTGTAGACAAGATTGTACTCTTTTGGGGGCCGACAAACCCGAAAATTCAGAGAGTCTATCGTCATCCCCAAATATAGAATCACTTGAGACAGAGACAATTGCAATTTCTTCTCGTTAACGAGTAAGCCCTGATCTTGGGCCAGAAGTAGGGTCTTTGGAAGGTCCTCTGTGCACTGTTTCTTTGATGAAGAACGTAGGAGCCAGTCATATAGATAGAGGGATGTACTGATCCCCATGAGGTGAAGCCACTTCGCAAGAGGGGCAAGAACTTGGGTGAATACTTGGGGAGCTGTAGAGAGGCCAAAACAAAGAGATCGAAATTGGAAGACTCTGCCCTGGAACACAAATCTGAGGTACTTCCTGCTGTCTTGGTGTACTGGGATACGGACGTAGGCATCCTCCATATTGATGGTCACCATCCAATCCCCCTGTTGGATGGGCGAGAGGACTGACTGATTTGTTTCCATCTTGAATTTTGTCTTCTGAACGAAGACATTCAGGGTGCTGATGTCCAGGACAGGTCTCCATCCCCCGGATGACTTGAGGACCACAAAAAGATGGCTGTAGAACCCTGGAGTGTTCACATCTTCAACCAGCTCTACAGCTCTTTTCTCGAGAAGAGGCGGCATCTCTTTCGCAAGTGCCGAAAACCCCTCAGACCTACCGAGTAGACTGTCAATGCAATGGGTATTGACACCAAGGGAGAGTTCTCCCTGAATGGGATAGAGTACCCCTCTTTGAGAACTAGTGAGACCCACTGGTCTACCCCTCTGGATCCCCATTTCTTCCAAAAGTGCAAGAATCTTGCATCGACTGGCACATGGAGGACTGGACTCTCACTTATAAGAGAAAGGCTTTGAGAGAGCCTTTTTGGCTGGGTGGGCTGCATGTAGATTGGAGAGCGGCCTAGTGTGGAATCTGGATTTACTTCCCCGCACGGGCTGCTGCTGCACGGGAGAGGCTGACTTAGCAATGAAAGAGGGTAGATCCTTGGAGCGCTTGGCTGACTGAGCTAATAAATCCTGCGTCGATTTTTTCTGCAGCTATGATGCTATCTCTTGGACAGTGGCTTGAGGGAAGAGGTGCATGGGGTCCAAAGGAGAAAAGAGAAGTGTCGACTTCTGGAACGTAGTCACACCTTTGGTGGTGAAAGAGCACCAAAGTTCATGTTTCTTCACGACACCTGTCGTGAATAACGAAGCCAGTTCCATCGAGCCATTCCTGATGGCTTTATCTGCAAAGGATAAATGTGACCAAAAAATACCTAAGCAGGTTGGAGAAGGGCGTTGAAGATGAAGGATGGTCTAAAACTTCTTTGAAGAAATCTGTGAAGGCAACAAGTCAGGAGGATCTTGGGTTATGGCTGGGTTCTTCTGCAAAGGGCCCATAATCTCGCCCAAACGGCGCTGACTAGGATCCACTGATGAAATATGCTGCATGGGGGCTGGTAGTGGGCAAAGAGGTCAACTGTAGAGAGGGTGCAGGGCGCTTGGGGAATGGTGCTGGGCAGGGCCATTTCTAGCTTTGTGGGGGCCCTAGGCAAGATGCAGTTTGGGGGCCCCTAGATAGATAGGTAGGTAGGTACTTCATATATCCCCCGAGAGGTTTGTCAAACTGTGATGAAGCAATTCCTACCCTTTTAGATGGTCTACTAAGATGCAGGAAACTATTACACCTCACATTTATTTATTTCACATCTATTTCAAAGTGCAAAGATAATAAAAAAAATATACTTAAAATAATGCTTAATTAACATCACAGTCACACACTTGCCGGAAAAACAACTAATAATTCACATTATTCACAGTAGCAATGTATTGTCCTCAAAATGTCTGCTTCCTGGCTTTTTTATTTGCAAAGTCATCAATGATGTCCTCATATGACACCTGCTTGCCCACCTCATGGTTGATGTTAATTATTGCAAAACCAGTGAGTCGATCCTGTCCCATGGAAGACCTTAGATAGGTCTTGATGAGCTTCAGCTTTGAGAAGCTCCTCTCTGCTGAGGCCACAGTCACAGGCAGAGTGCATGCGATTCTCAGGGCAACCCACAGATTGGGATACAGTTCCTCCAAATGTTTTTTGTGGATAAAGGTGAGGAGTTCAAGAGCAGTCATGTCATCTGAGGGTAACCTTGGCAAGTTTTTGACTTCCACAGCCAGTTCCTTTCCATCAATGTCGCTTTCACTTCCAGTGCTTAATGTCATGCAGAGGTTGTCACACTGGTTGGTCAATGCCTGATCATCCAGTTTTTGGAAATTGAGCAGCACTCCAAATCTGTCTCTCACTTCACCCAGTATTTTAAACCTATCAGTTAACCCTTAAACGCCTACTGGATGTATCATACGTCGACTAAAATTGTCTGTTGGGTGCCAAGTGGACGTACCGTACGTCGACTACAAAAAATTTCAACCTTCGGTCAACTTTGACTCGATCGAAATGGTTGAAAAACGCAATTATAAGCTAAAACTCTTACATTCTAGTAATATTCAATCATTTACCTTCATTTTGCAACAAATTGGAAGTCTCTAGCACAATATTTCAATTTATGGTGAATTTTTAAAAACTTTTTCTTACGCCCGCGCGTAACTCGGCCGAAAATTTCAGAAATTCTTTCGTCATTTTGTTGTAATTTTTGCACTGTTCTATATTAGCCGTTACATAAAGTTTTATATATGAAAATATGTGCAATTTCATGTACAATACAACAGAAAATAACTCATGGTTGTAGCTTTTATCAGTTTTGAAATATTTTCATATAAATCACGATAACTGCCAAAATTTCAACCTTCGGTCAACTTTGACTCGACCGAAATGGTAAAAAACGCAATTGTAAGCTAAAACTCTTACATTCTAGTAATATTCAATCATTTACCTTCATTTTGCAACCAATTGGAAGTCTCTAGCACAATATTTCGATTTATGGTGAATTTTGAAAAAACTTTTTCCTTACGTCCGCGCCAGAAATTCTTTAAATCACGTTGTCGTAATGTTTGCACTGTTTTATATTAGTAGTTACATAAAGTTTTATATATGGAAATGTGCACAATTTCATGTAGAATACAACAGAAAATAACTCATGGTTGTAGCTTTCATCAGTTTTGAAATATTTTCATATAAATCACGATAACTGCCAAAATTTCAACCTTCGGTCAACTTTAACTCGACCAAAATGGTAAAAAAACGCAATTATAAGCTAAAACTCTTACATTCTAGTAATATTCAATCATGTACCTTCATTTTGCAACAAACTGGAAGTCTCTAGCACAATATTTCGATTTATGGTGAATTTCTGAAAAAAAAACTTTTTCGTCTTACGTCTGCGCTGTAACTCGGCCGAACATCTCAGAAATTCTTTTGTCATGTTGTCGTAATGTTTGCATCATTTTACATTAGTCGTTACATAAACTTTTATATATGAAAATGTGCGCAATTTCATGTAGAATACAACAAAAGATAGCTCATGGTTGTAGCTTTTATCACTTTTGAAATATTTTCACATAAATCACGATAACTGCCAAATTTTCAACCTTCGGTCAACTTTAACTCGACCGAAATGGTAAAAAAACGCAATTGTAAGCTAAAACTCTTACATTCTAGTAATATTCAATCGTTTACCTTCATTTTGCAATAAATTGGAAGTCTCTAGCACAATATTTCGATTTATGGTGAATTTTTGAAAAAAACATTTTCCTTACTTCTGAGCGGTAACTCGGCCGAACATCTCAGAAATTCTTTCGTCTCGTTGTCATAATATTTGCACCATTTTATATTAGTCGTTACATAAAGTTTTATATATGAAAATGTGCGCAATTTCATGTAGAATACAACAGAAAATAACTCATGGTTGTAGCTTTTATCAGTTTTGAAATATTTTCATATAAATCACGATAAATAGAAAAAATTTGACTTTCGGTCAACTTTAACTCGACCGAAATGGTCGAAAACTGCAGTTGTAAGCTAAAACACTTACAGTCTAGTGATATTCAATCAATTAGCTTCATTTTTCAACAAACGGGAAGTCTCTAGCACAATATTTCGATTTATGGTGAATTTTTGAAAAAAACATTTTTTTACGTCCGTGCGTTATGAATTCATGCATCATTTTGTGATAATATTTTCTCTGCGTTGCTTTGATCGTTTTACAATTTGTTATATACCAAAATCATCGCAATTTAGTGTACAATACAACTAAAAAAAATTAACTCATTAGCTTTAACCGTTGTGCTTACAGCGCGATTTGTATACAATTATATAAGTTTTTTTTTTGCTGCCATATATTCCAATATTTATATATGATAATGATATTTTTCTTCATTTCTGATGGTTGCATACTAAACTTCAGGCAATGACAAAAAAAAGGAGCCAAAAATGAACTCTTAATCTTAAAAACTAAGCGTGCTGTGATTTTTTGAAAAAAACTTTTTTTCCGCTTCAGCGCTAACTCACTGAACGCTGCCGGCGTACGGGAGACGTTTTTGTAAATAGAGGCTCGGCGTTTAAGGGTTAAGGATTCAATGGCTTTGTCAACAACAACATTAAAGAATGTTGCTTCTAGCCTCTTCATGGCATCTGCAATGGGCTCATCTGGGGCTTCATAAGCAAAGTGCTTTTTTGTGCTTCTTAATCTTTTCTCTTTGAGTACAGCCTCTGCATTCATTTCCTCACATGTCTTTAGCAGAGGCCTGAGCTGAAACAAACCCAGTTCTTCTGTAGTTAGTCAGAGATGTTTTTGCTTTAGTGAGGAGGCCAACTGCCACATCAAGCTGCATTTTGGGTTGCTTATCTAGATTTTGGTTTGACAACCATTTTACCTAAAATATAGGGTTTAGGGTCCCTTAATGGGAATGATGGATCTAAATAATTATATAGCACAGAAATCTGTAGTGTCAACAATTGCAATTAATTACACAAATGCTAATAAATGACAGTTGTCATAGGTATACATATAATATAAGGTGCACATAATAAAATCTTTTAAATTTTGAAATTTTAAATTTGAAAATTAAAAATTTTCAAAGGGAATCGGGGGCCCCAGAGTGGCTTGGGAAATTTAAATTTTCCAAGCTGCCCTGGGGCCCCCCGGTGGCTTGGGGGCCCTTGGCAATTGCCTAGTCTGCCTATAGCTAGAAACGGCACTGGTGCTGGGCAAACTGAACTTGGCACCGGGTGCTCGGGAGCCACTGGGTACTCCAAATCTGTTGAGCGCTTAGCAGAGGACGTTGGGTGCTTGCATGAAAAAGACGGTGCTTGGGCGACAAATACTGGCAAACAGGCAAAACTTGTTCGGGGCTGGCCCAAAGACTACAGGTAGGCTGAGGACTACATTCAGGATGCTTTGCATGCTTGCAGGGAGGCAGGGACGAGCGGTCGGTAACCGCTACACACCTCTTCAGAGGACGAGATACCTCGTAAAAGCGCCCTCAGTGCCTCTTGTCCGAACCAGAGTCCTAAGAAGTAGAAGAAAGGTCATGAACCTCCTTATGGACGCCTTTCCAATGGCTATCCACCGAGTCCTGGGACTACTCAACAGGTTTGGTTGACGGGTGCATGGGAGTTTGACAGTGACTGTGGTCTAGGAGTGCCGGCGGGGTGGGCAGACAACACCACTAACACTTGCACTCTTAGCACTGGCTTGATCCATAAGCACTTTAACTGAGGCACTTAACTGTTCCATAGTAGATACTATGAACCCAAACTTCTGATCAACACAGGCTTTTAGGCTGGCAATGGTATTAGGCTCAGAAGCATGGGGGCCGGGTGAAGGAGTAGGCTGAATAAGCAGAGGACTGGTTAAAGGGGAAACAGGAGTAGGAGAAGGAGACAGAACAGGTAAATCGGGAGTTACCGATTTAGGAGAACATTCAATACTAGCTACATTCCTAGCCTCAACTCTAAGAGTCGCTTTCCTCTTTCTGTCTCTCTCTAACTTATCTAAGTGAGATTTTAAAGTTTTCCATTTCAAGTCAAATCAACAGAACAAGTTTGTCCCCTACAATTGCTACAGATTGTGCAGGAGTCATAGGATGCTTTTGTCAGCCTGCTGCAAAACCGGATACAGTACTAGAACTAGTGTCAGACGTCGTCGGAAAAAGTCAAAACCATGAAATAAGTCTAATAACCCTAAGCTATTTGAAAATAGAGTAAATGCTACCAAAAATTCAGAATATGTTACCAAACGGAGACAAAGAACAACCAACCGGCGACCAATTTCAAACCAAAGCTGCTTGTGACAACTGAAGTACAGTTGTTAACCGGCAGAAACGAACTGAGCTCTTCAGCTGTGTTGTACCTATCCTTCCCTGATAGTGGGCGGGGCCTTGTCGTCTACACTAAAACAATCGAGCATTACCGCGACTTTCAAATTTTTAGCTGCTGCGCAAGTTAGAAGCATAGGCTATGTAATTACTTGGTAAGTTATATATATAAAACCGACAAATTATTCTTTTGTTATATCGATGGAGAAAACTTTGCCATACAAATTATTCTTATGCTACATTTAGGAGGTAAACTTTTGCCATACAAATTATTCTTTAGCTATACTGAAGAAGAAATTATCTTCTGCTATACTGAGGAAGAAATTTTTCCATTTCTTGTAATAAAAGTAATTTCTTACCACAATTTCAGAGGAAAGACCATGATTGGTTGCAATCTGTTACCTTCTTTCTTTCTTTCTTTAAGTATTCAGCAGGAAACCTTACGGACAGAGCCAAGAGACATATTATTATTATTAAACAGTTTAACCAGACCACTGAGTCGATTAACAGCTCTCATGGGGCTGGCCTGAAGGATTAAAATAAAATGGAGTACCAGGTCTAGGCCATAGGCCAAGCACTGGACTAAATGATGAATGAAAATGAAATTTTAAAAATAAATATGCAAAAAGGCATATGCTTCTACACTGAAGCAAACACACACATTACATACATTTACTCACGTTTCCACCTGCATAATAAAAAACTAATGATAAAAATCTGACTAAGTTAAGATTTTTAAAATTTGTTTTTTTATTTATGAAATGCCCCATGGATTTTTGTATTTTCATAAATTACTTTTTATATTTTATCAATCAATTTACAGCTCCTCATGAATGTTAAAATTGGAACAATTGAAGATGTTGTAGATTCTGATAAAATTTCTCTGATCGATCTATTTCTGAAACCTGATAACCGATGTTGGTTATATTTCGGACATTCATATAACATACATTTAATTGTTATTACCAATTTGCATTTTGAGCATTCAGGAGCAAGGTTATGTAGGCTGCTTATTAAGTGTACATGTGTCAGATGAGCATGGTCTATTCGGAGACATGTCATAGTTACTTGCGTATGTCTCTCTCTCTCTCTCTGACATGATGAACTCCATTTTCTAACAACAGGTTTTATTTGCTTCAACTTATTGTTTTCAGGTTCTTCATTCCATATATTTTGCCATTTACTTATAATATCTATTTTTATGTGTTACATAATCATTAATAGGGATACTTACATTTGATCTTGTCATATGGGCTGCTTCTTTGGCTGCTTTATCAGCCTCTTCATTTCCCTTAATCCCTACATAGGCAGGGATCCAACATATTTCTATTTTTTCCATTACTATATAACTTAAGGAGTAATAACTTAATTTGTTATACAATGTCATTTTTGGTTTGTAACTTTGAATGGCTTCTATGGCACTTGTAGTAAAAAAAATTCACAAAATTATTACATGAGGTTTCTTTAATTATTTTCATGGCTAATGTTAGTGGTTTTGATCTGTGAGGGACCAGAAAAGATGCAGAGTATGTTGGATTGTCTAATGAGTGAAGGTCAAAAGGTTGGTTTGGTTATCAATAGTGAAAAAACTGAAATCATGAATATGAATATTGAAAAATGCACAGGACTGTCTAATTGAAGGTTTGGTCATAAAGCAAGAGTATAAGTTTAAATAGTTAGGTACTTATTTAGAAAAGGATGGTTCTCTGAACAAAGAATTTATGGAAAGATTAAAAAAGGCTCATCAGGCAATGGGAATGCTTAAAAATATTTGGAACAATAGCAATTTTTCTGTGCATACAAAAAATCAAAATTTAAAAGGTAATGGTTAGAAGTATTTTGATTTATGGGCATGAGTCATGGTATAGTACAGTGACTTCGGATAATAAATTCCTAGCATTAGGAATTAATTGGAGGGATAGGATATCAAATAACAAAATTAGAGAAGTAACGGGGTTGCAGCTGGTCGTTGAGTATGTTAGATTCTCACGCTGGAAGTGGCTAGGCCATGAGTATAGAAGACAGAGAATAGTACGGGATACACTGGGGTGGGTTGCCCTTGGTAGAAGAGGTAGAGGTAGACCAAAGGGGATGTGGTTAAGGACAATGAGGCGGGAAGCAGGAGAAGAGTGTTGAGGAGATCTTGAGGAGTTAGCCCAGGACAGTATGTTGTGGCGTGAGTTCATCGAGACCCTGTGCATCCCCGTGGGCGCCACAGGAAATGACTGATAGACTGATGGATCAAATGTTAGTGCACACAACTCAGCTGTATATACTAAGGCATTATCAGGTAGAGAGAACTGATACGTTTTGTCTTTGGACACTGCAGCATACACCATTCCGTACTGTGATTTACATCCATCTCTATATATTGTGTAATGTGGACCTTTTCAGGTTATATGTTCTAATGTATGTTGTCTATGGTGTACTGGTGTATATGAGTAATTTTTTATAAATATTTTACGTGTGTGCCAATTCTCATTTTATTCACAGTAACTCGATCTTCTAGCTCTAACAGGGAAAGGTGGTGAATGATTGTTTATAAATATATCTCTTTACTAGAATAATGTTTTTGTTGGAAAATCACTTGTCTGAATTCTCAGGGCACTCTTCATTATTGTTCTCTCTTTGGAGAGAGAGATAGTTCACCACACTGAACTTGTGAAGATGAGGTTGGTGATGATCTAAAGGCTCATGAACATATTTCTGAGGCCTTTGTCGTGCATTGGATCCAACATTTTCAGCACTGTCTAATGCTGAGCCATATATTTCGTTTCCATAAGCAATGATAGACAGCATTGTTGCTTAATACAGTACAGTAAGGGTATGTCTATTGGCTCCCCAAGTAGTGTTCGATAGTTTTTTTAATTAGATTTAATGCTCTTTTACAGTTTGATTTCATGTATGTTATGTGGGCTTTCCAATTTGAGTGAGTATCAAATACTAATCTTAAAAATTTTTAAATATGGCCAACTGGTATTGTATGATTTCCAATTTTTAAATCTATCTCTTCATCTTTTTTCCACATTTTATATTTATAAAGCATGACTGCTTGAGTCTCATGTATGAATAATTTAAAGCCTATATGCAATATTAAAAACGTTACATAAAAATAGCATCCATAGTCATTTACCGACATTTATCCAAAACTTTCTGACAGATCGCATTTCATCTATTTTCATTGAGGTTTTATTAATCGTTCGTTCTGCATGTTTTATGTGAGATGCTGAATAATACATGGCAAAATCACCCATACACACGTTACTTTTAATTCTAATAAGCAGATTATTACTGATGTCATTTATTGCTACAGTAAATACAGGCAGTCCCCGGTTATTGGCGGGGTTCCGTCATCAACAGCTTGATGATAAGTGAAAATCACCGATAACCGAAAATCGGCGATAATAGCGCTGATCCCCAGTTATCGGTGCTGATAACCAGGGATTGGCACTGCCGATAAGCGGGGATCAGCGCCGATAACTGGGGATCACTGCTGATAACCGGGGATTGGCGCCGATAACTGGAGACCAGTGTCGAAAATCCAGTTATCGTCGTCATTAAACAAGAGCCATAAAACAGATCGCTGATAACTGAGGCTGCTGGTAACTGGGGACTGCCTGTAGTGTGCCACTAAGGACGTTTCCCTGTGGAACACCATTTTCAAGTGGAAATGTTCTTGACAAAACATCATCAATTCTCACCTGAAAATTGCTCTGTCAGAACGTTTTGGATAAATTTAAGTAAATGTCTAAGGATGCTATTTTTATATAACGTTTTTAAAACTGCATACCTCCATGTAGTATCATAAGCCTTTTCAGTGTCAAAAAAGACAACTACTGTAATTTGTTTTTGTTCAAATCCTCTATTATGTGATCTTTTAAGTTAAGTAGATAATCTAATGTTGTAGATCTATTACATTGTAACCCAAATTGAGTGAGAGTCAAAATTTATTTTCTCAAATGTGCCACATTAGTCGAGCATCTACCATTTTCTCTAGTGTAATTTGCATAGGCAATTGTTAAAGAAACGGGTCTGTAATTATTTACATTACTGGGATCCTTCCCGGGTCTGTGAATTGCAATTATAATAGCATTCTTTGTGCAGAAATGTTCATCTAAATTTTTATTACTGCTTACTATATTCCTCACACTGCTGGACATGCGGAACACCATCCCAGAGGATGTCGTGCAATTGGAACTTCAGATGTTCAAGCGAAGATGCAATGTATTACTACACTATTACTATGCTCCTTGCATTTTAATACATATTCATCTATTTATTAATTTATTTTTTCTTTTTTAATAAGTGGCATCTCTTCTTTCTGTATTTCCCTTCACCTCCTCTTACTTCTTGCTAATGAACACCACATTCTTTGGAAGCTTGAATTTCAAGTCAATGGCACCTGTGGGCTTGTTCCACATGAATAGGTTTGATATTCTGAATATTGTACTAATTATAATAATAATACTTATATTTGCTAAGTTTTCTCCTATTATATTACTTATTTATTTTGGATAGAGTATTCTTTTTCTATCTTTTAAAATGGCAGGTCTAGGCGGTTTAACATGGGTACCATTTATTTTCTTGAATTTTTCCCATAATTTTTGTATTGGGAGTATTATTAGAGAGATCTAATACATACAGTATTTCCACCATAAAATGATTCTTCCTGGAATTAATTTTTATTTTTAATTTTGCCAATAGTTTGTTGTATACAGGTTTAATGTATCAATTTCTAGAAATAATAGTAATTTTTTTGTAAATTTCCTTCTAATATTGGTAATGCTATACAGGTTGACCATCACTTATCCGGCAATCAGTAGTCCAGAACAATCAGTAATCCGGCACAAATTTTGGCTAGAGTAATTTCTAATGTTTCTGCACTAATTTTCAAATTTCCCGGGTTGCTGTGCTAACTCGCTCGCCGGCCGCTTCGATTTGGTGGCGCAGTGTGCTGCATCAACAAACTGGTAGCCTAGCCTACATTATACTGAACTCTATTCACATAACAGTATTATACAAACATCAACATAACGAATGTGCATCTTTTTCATGGATCTTTTAAAAAGTTATGCTTTACTACATTGTTTCCAATTGCGTATATTCTCATATTGCTTTTGTATTATAAATTGCAATCAATGTTTTGTTTTGGGAATCAATATAGCTGCATTTAACCAAGTTCAAAGCACTTTTCTTGCTTCTAGTTAGCGTAAATGAATATGGATACTTTATTTATTTGGGACAAGGATATTTTTCGTTATACGAAGTGTTTTTAAGTCGAAATATAACTTAAACAGGTCTCGTTGAAATTAATTTAGCTATTTTTTCGTTAATATATGACGTTTATGGAATCGCGCTGGCGCTTTGGGGCATGTTTTTTTTTTAGTAAAAAAATCAAGATTCCGTTCGCTATTTTCTCTTGATCTTATCGTAATACGAGCTTTACGTATTTATCTTTTATCGGCGTGAAAACAGTAGAAATTTGTATTCTTTCATGCCCAGTAGTTTTGATTAAAATACATTCTCTCCAGTTTTATTTACAGTCAAGTTTCATCCATGTTGCCGATGCACGAAAATTTATAGTCATTAGCAGCTTGAATATTGTTTTCTCAGCTTCAGCTACAACTTGCAGCTTAAAGTTACTGTAGCAGTATATTTCCCTGCCGATCTTTCTCCAAAGCAAACAAGGGTATAGTGTAAAAAATATTTCAGTCCTTAACGTCATTTGTAACATAACTACAGTAATTGTGTATTACCGTACGATGGTTGAAATACAAACACAACAGTTGTTATCCGATACGATTATTAGCAAAACAACAGTTTCCCGTTCGGTTGCTTATGGCTGTACACATTTACGCAAGAGTATAACGTTACTAACAATACTTTTATCATTCTCTTTTACTTTTTTAACTAGCAGATGGAAGAAAGAGATGGAGGAAAAGAAGTTGGTCTATTGTAAGTTGGTCTCTCTCGCTGCCTGCGCCTACGCGAAATCTAAAAATATTTCCTAAATACTTTCGTATCGGTATTAATTGCTAACCCCATCGTAAACTCGAAATATCGTAAGTCGAATTATCGTAACTCTAGCACTACCTGTATTTGATAATTGTCTTTTCTTTATTAACCAACTTGTACTGATTTATGGGATATTTTAATTCTAGGATGAGGTGCTTAGCTACTGTGTTTCGTGTATTCTAGCCTAATAAATGGCTAATCCGGCACCCTCTAGGTCCGAACGATGCCGGATTAGTGATGGTCAACCTGTATTTACTTATTGAATTTTTTTATTCAAATTATCTATTCATCTCCCTATTGTTTTATTTTTATTAATTTTATTAGCTTATCAGACCAACAAGGAACTTTGTGTTTTGTTAGATGTGATTTTAGTATTGCTTTATCAGCAGCATTTTTAATGAAATTAACAAGAAATTTATTAGTTCCATTGTGATCTTTTAAATACTCAAATGGTGGGATATTCTTAGCGTGCAGTTCAAATCGCTCCCAATCTGCTTTATGAATGTCATGAGTGACATGCCTGGCAGGATTATATTGTAATGGTGAAACTAATATTGGGCAATGATCACTGGTGTGCAAGTCACCAACTGTGTCCCAATCAAATCTGTCTACTATACTTGCTGTACATAGAGTCAAGTCTACTTGGGAAAAGTTCCATGTGTTTTTTAATATGTGCTGATTTCATCATCGTTTATAAAGCAGATGTCATTTGATTCCATGAATCCTTCTATTTTACTTCCTGCTCTATTTGGGCTTGAACAATTATAGTCCCATATTGAGTTGTGAGCACTCAAATTGCCTACTATTAATGTAGGTTCTTTGGTGTTGTTAAGTAATTCTTTAAGTTTATCAATGTCATCATTTTTATTTGGTTGTAAAAATTATTAATTACATAATTATTGTTTTTATTTGTATTTTAATACCTGCATTTTAATACCTGCTATTTCCAAGTCAGTAATGTTTACAGTTACTTTGTCATAAACTGCTTTACATACATATATAGCTATTCCTAAATTTCCTTCTTCCTCTCTAGACGTAGATGCTAAGGTATACTTCCTATTGTTGATTTTGTTTTGTTAACATGTTGTGAACATAATATCATTGTACATATTCCCTTAGTAATCATTGTATTTCTCCCAAATGTAATCTGGTCTGTAGACCATTTACATTCCATTGTATAATATAATTATTGAAAATATTATGTTAGTGTGCTCAAGTGTTATTTTCTTTTTTTTGGATCATCAATTTACATTTTTTCTAAAATTTTATTTACAACATTTATTTGGTTTTCTTTTATTTGGTTTTCTTTTATTTGGTTTTCTTTATAAGATGTTAGGTGTCCAATGCACATACAGCCCTTTTCGTGAGTGTCTAAACTAGCAGTTTCTTTATTTCTGTATCGTATAAAATTTTGTATATTTTTGTTAAACTGTCTTCTGTTATGTTTTTGTTTTTGTTACACAGTCCAATGAAACATTCATTACATCCAAGTGTTTTCCTGTGTCGTTTTTCCACTTACTCTTGTTGCACCAATTACTTGTGATGGAGTAATCTCTTCTCCTATCACATAATCATTCTTGTCAATGGTTTGTTCCTCTACTACTTCTTTGATGTTCTGGGTATCTGTTTCCATTGGTTTTATTATTATTTTAAGAGAAAAAAGTATATTATAATTTTTTGGTTTATGTTCTTTCTTCGGGTCTCCCTTCTTTAGTTTGATGTATTTCTAATAGTGGGTTTTTTGTTGGTCTTGGGTGAAGTTCTCCCTAAAGGCCTCTTTTTTTCTTTAGCTTCTAATTCATCATAACTTTCTTCTAATATTTCTGTGGTACTTGTATTATCTTCTTGCGCCTCCACTTCTATTAATACTTCAAATTAATTTAAACAAATATGTGTAGATGTTTCTTGGTTTTTTGCTGAAGTTTCTTCTTGCAAAGTAGTTATTTTTCCTTGGGATTTATGTATCAGGGTTTTGTTACTCTCAACTATTTCCATTTTTGTTTCATTGCTTGATCTTATTATAGAAGAAAATGTTTGTTTCTTAGCAGGATCATGCATTCCTCTAACTTTTAATTCTAATTTGGCTTCTTTTATAGGCATTCCATTCTTTCCTGAAGTAATTTTAATTCTGTATTGTGTATATAATACATACACTCCTTAGATACTTCCATGGTGATTCTCTCCACAGTTCACCCATTTCAGTTCAATACACCTCCACTTTGTGATATGTTAATCAGATCCACAATACGCACATATAGATTTATTACAGCAATTTTTCTTTGTATGTCCATACATACTACAGTTTTGGCACTGTGGTGGTTTTGGAACATATGGTCTTAGTTCTCTGCTTTGGCCATGGTTTTAATTTTTAGGGGTAATTCATGGCCTTCAAACTTTATCTTTGCTATTCTCAGTGTTTTTTCATTACTCCCCGTCTACTGGCTATGTCGCATATTTCGCAATCTTGTACACTGTTGTACGTTTTTTTAAGGGAATCCAGCAATATGTTCTCTTTTGTTGGTTCTTCATCATTATCGGGGAGTATTATGGTAGACCGTACACTGTTCATATTGTCATGTTTTTTTTATATGTAATATTGCCAATATTTTTTAGAGTTAAGTAATTTTCTGATTGGTTTTTTGTTGTGGTTTCCATCAACCACATCTGATCTTTTATTTGTCTGAATGACATTTCAGTAGTTGAATGTCAATTCAACAGGAGGTTTTCTAATTTCAATGCTGATACTTTCTTCTCTGTTTCTAAGGTCAGGAATCTTGACCAACTTCCACTTCCAAAGAGGGAGTTGAAGTTAGTCAAGGTTGTGTCAAGATATTTGCTTTTTATTTTGTTTGCTTTGTACTGGAGCATAGGGTTTCAGTGTAATTACATTAGGAATTTCATTTGATTTTTCCTGAGAAAGGTTGTCATAGGAAGTTCCAGCAGTTGTCAACTGTGCCGAGTCACTACCATCGAAGGGCCCAGGGGTACTCAAATCTTTATTTCTACTTGTCATAAAGACTTGAGGTAAAAGAAAAAAAAAAATTAAACCTGAAAACTTTAAAAAGATATCATTAGCCTTTCATGAAGTTTAATCTTCCACCAATGGCACAAGTGAGAGCCGACTCCCAAGTGTCCGCCCCCTACCCTACCCCACAGGGGATGGCACAACATGATTAAAGTGGCCCAAGTGTAAGCCAGACTCACTTGCTAGGACCAAAGGTATTACGAGAATACTATCTCCCCACCCTAATCACATTATGGGCAAACCGGCTAGAATGCTTGAGAGTCCTACCTCCAGAACCAGACCCCCCTGGAATCCATGGTCCAACCCTAAATATTTCCACCTTTGAGCTATCAATCTCATAACTCTCAGGTCTGAACATTACTGGGTAGGTGATGGTCCTACCACAGTTCTCATTATTTAGCTATGGATATAAACCCAATCCCAGCTATGATATCTTTTCCTATTTAACAGGTCCAATAAATTTTAGCAAAAATGGAAAATTCCACAAAAATTAATCCAAATAAGTATATAATCATATATGAGGCTCTTGGACTCAAGCCTGGGAACAAATTCCTGGGGTTCAAGAGTCCCCTTCACCACGCCAAGGTGGTTCCACATTGAGGGGGGACATTCCATTGTATAATATAGCTATTGAAAATATGTTAAAGCAATCTAGATTCTTTCTTTTTTTGTATCATCAATTTGGATTTTTTATAATAATTTACTCATTTATTTTTTTTGTAATATATCAAGTGTTCAATGCACATGCAACCTTTTTCATGAGTATTCAAATCAGTAGTTTATTTTTTTCTATATTTTATAAAATTTCTTATAATGTTTGTTAAACTATCTTTTGCTATGTTTTTGTTCTTGTTGCACAATTCTACAAAGCATTCATTTCATCTGTGTGTGTTATCATGTATATTTCTTGTTTCATTCGCTTCTCTTGTACCAATTATTGGTGATGGAGTAATCTCCACTCCCTTGACACAACCATTTTTGTCTAAGGTACAGTTTTCTACTTCTTCAGCATTTTAGAGTAGAACATTAAATTTTGGCCAAAGGCCAAGCACTGGGACCAATGAGGTCATTCAGTGCTGAAAAGGAAATCGAGAGTAGAAAGGTCTGAAAGGTGTAACAGGAGGAAAACCTCGCCGTTGCACTATGAAACAATTGTTAGGAGAGGGTGGATAGCACGATGGAAGAAAGAATATCAATGGAAGTACAGTGATAGGAAAGAAAGGGGTTGCAGCCAGGGGTTGAAGGGACACTGCAAGAACCTTAAATAATGCCTATTGTGCGCTGCATGAGGTGCACTGACGGCACTACACCCCTACGGGGTCTTCAGTGTTTTGGATATCTGCTTCCATTGATTTTACTACTATCTGAAGAGGTATACATATATTCTTAGCTCGTTCTTTCTTCATATCTTTTGTCTTTGGTTTAATTGATGTTTCTCTAACGATAGTTTTCATAGCGTAGTCGTTTGTTTTGTCCTCAGGGAGTTGCCTTCCATGGTCTACCAGAGCTCCATGGTGGCCAAACTAATATCAAAGAATTCTCTTCTAGCTGGTCTTTTTGGCCAGGTATGGCATCGTAATGATTAATGTTATAACACGTGATGGAGTATATAATGGACTCAAAGATAAGTGGGTACTTTCCCTTTATCTTCAGCAAAGCTGAACCCAGTTTTTCCAACGTCTGCCCTCTTGTTTACAACTGGGCCGTTAAAGACCAAGAAGTCATTAACTCTCTTTGGTCTATAGTGAACGGTTCACACTGTTACCAGCGCTCTGAAAAAATTAGACTTTTTTCTCTGATTTCATTATCGAGGATCATGGAAACCTAGTTTCGTAAAGCAAAAATTGTTTTAAATTCTAACTAAATGTTTTAACTATAAGAAATGTTCCACAACTTATTTAATACAGAAAATCCTTTCAGATTAAACGATGTCTACAATAATCTAAGCAGTAAGTGAGAATAATTTAGACTAGATTAATAGTGGATGTTGTCTGTAGTCTCTGTCCTAGGATTACATATCCTCAAGTGGCCTAGCTTAGACTGAGGACCCTAGGATCTGATAATAACAATATCTGGGCAAAATAAATTGATAGCCTAACAATAAGACTACATATTAGTATAATTTTTTTCTTTTACATAAACCTGTGCACTTAAGCATGAGGTAAATAATCCACAACTAGCCTATGCATTACTTATATCAAGTAATAACTTTTTACAAAACATCCCATTTTTGGACTAAATTGTTAGCCTAGACCATGTAACCTAGGACCAGATGAAATAGTAATCTGTGCTGGATGAGATGGTAACCTAGCCTTAAGGCTACATACTAAGGTAATTGTGCTTTATGTAACCCATACCCTTAAGTGTGAATTAAATAATCTGGATTAGGCAGTAGCCTAGATTAGAGCAAGTTATAGCCTGGCTATAAGGTTACACATTAGTGATTTACTGTACTCTTTTATATAATGGACCAAATAGCCTAGGATTGGATATAAACAACCCGAGTAAGAAGAAAAAAAAAAAATAGGCTAACTATAAGGTTACATAGTAGTAAGTTTCTATTTTTATACAGCCTATACATTTAAGAGTGATCTATAACAATCTGGATTAGGCAATACCCTATACTAGGTTAAGAAAGAACAAATAAGCCTAGGATTATATATAAACAGTATCCTAGGCTCAATAAAATAACCTAGCTTTTTATGACTTGGTAGCATATCTGTCACATAAACCTAGATTTGGCAGTAGCCTAACCAGATTAAGAAAGAACCCCTTTTTAAGGAATATCCTACTACTAGCCTAAAACAGCGATGGCCGAATATCAGATAAAAGGGTAGTCTCAGCCACATAAAACAAAAAACCAGATTATAAGATTGTTATTTTCTGTATAGTTTATATCCTTAAGTTTTAAATAAGCCTAGAATAGGCAGTGGCCTAGAATAGGTTAAGCAAGAACCTTCTAAGAAATCCTCTATTCTTAGCTTAACATAGATTATACTAGAAGCATTAACCTGAGTTATATAAAACAGTAGCTTCGGTTAGTTTTAAACAAATTAGTTCATAGCAGTTAGCCTGAATGGCATGACAATTAGAATTAAAAATTTCACTTAGCCACTGCAAAAGGATTAACATTGTGTAAGTAATACAGCCATATACAGGTATGAAAACTAACCTAAACCTTAGAGGGTTGAAGTTAACAGAGATATTTAATTAAATGTATTACAACTGCACACTTGTAATCAAGTCAACCTGTAATATGGAAACTATATATATGAGGAACTAAAGAAGTGTCCCACACTTAAAAACAATTAATACTAACTAGCTTCTAATAACAACTTGTTTTATATCACTACAGGGCCGCCATTAGCCAGGATTCTCAGTTCAAATGTTCCGTAGCAAACTGTTGTGTTCACTTTTTGCTAGCGGGTAAGGCCTATACCACCTGCCATGAGCATAGTCCTTCTAAAAAAACAAGGAAAATTTGCTTGGTCGCCAGATGTGGGTGAGATTTGTAGTATGCTCCTGGCAGTAAGTTTTAAGGATGAAACAGCCCCTTTTAAGCTGTCTCGATGGGTCCTAGGGTTTAGTAAGGGTGAGGAACTCCAGCAGCAGATATTTAACCCTTTCTCAGAACAACATCAATGTTTGGGCCAAAACCCAGCAACATCAGTACTGGTGACTGCTGCCGGAGGAAGTAGAGGAATCTTTACATGGGGTGATATTCTTAGTAAAGAATATGAAGTGGACATTGCCACTGAAATGGCCCTGCTGAACCCAGAGGGCTCAGGGACACAAATTTTAGCTAGCCATGGGAGAAACCTTCCAGAAAGAATCCTATCCCCCATGCAGCTATCGTTGTTGAATAGGATCTTTCCCCCAAAAGGGATACTAGGATTCACCTAACTGAAATTACTACATTTCTGGAGGGGTATAGTAACTTACCCAGGACTTCTGCCCCTTGATTAACAGGCAGTTACAGTTCAGTTAATGAAGCTCAATTAGACTGTGCAAGCTCCTCCAAAAGGGACACACAGTTTGCGGCATCAATTCCATAAGGAAATTGAGTACCATCAAAGATGCCCTTGCCACACAATGGCAATATATAAGGGACATGAAGCATGATTCCAAAAAGTAAAGTAAGTCGGTCATGTACCCCAAAGTGTAAAAGTACTACATCCTGTAACCGAAAAGTAAGTTTGGATACAAATGCCGCCCAAACAAGGTCTAATGTTAGAATTCCAACTGGAAACAACAAAAGGGTCAGTTCGGAATACAAAACTTCAGATCAAAACATAATAGAGGCTCCAATACTCACCCCTGATTATACTGATAATCCTTGGCAAGACACCTCATTGTGCATTTTCTCTCCCAATGGCAAGTACGTAATTAATGAGAGAAAAACTATGATCGAAGTTGTACATGTAGAATTTACAAACGGCAGCATTCCCTAATACAGAATGGCACTTGGTACCATCTTCACCGGACATGGAGAAACCACAAACAGAAATGGTTTTCTTACCTGTGCCTATAGCATTAAAAGCTATAATCACCCTTTACCAGGTCAGTGAAAAATAGATCTCTATCTCAATTTTGAATAAGACCCAAGTTGCTCACCAAGTAACCCCAGCCTTCTTGATTTTCAAAAGTATTAATCATGTGAAGGCAGATTTTAAGAATTTGCAGTGACTAAAAACGACAATGGCAGAATTAAAACCATCTGCCATGGTCATCCCAGTTTCAGGAAATTCCACTGAGGAATGGGCAATGCTACAAATGCCTTTTGAAAGGAAAAAGCTCCCTTTAGATACAGCTACGCAGCAGTTTGGGACCCCTGTGAGAAGACTCTCAGAGGGGACAGCCTTGTTAGAATTTTAAGCTAGGCTCTGACTCCTTAGTATTATAACCTCTACCACCTTGCTGGAAGGCTTCCAGAAGATTCCAGGATAATTTTTGCTGTTGAGGCCAAAAGTCTTATGAGAACCTGATGGGAAGCACTCTGTGACTTCCTGGAATGGCACATAAAAGCACGAATGGAAGCACTGGAGGGCCCCATCAAACCACTCTCCACTGTCACCGCATTATTACATTCTAACCCCTTCTGCAAGGACCTGTTTGAGGAGTCTGTTGTGGCTCAACTCAACGAGCATGCCTGCCAACATAACTGTACAGTGTACGCTCTTCTGGGGAAAGGGGAATTCAAGAAACAAAGAACCCAAAATTTCCCTTTACCCAACCCCAAAAATGGCTCACTTTGATCAAAAATCATATAATCCTTCAGTCAGCCCCAAAAGTTTTCCTCATTAAACAGGTAGTATAGAGGGATGAAGAAATTTGTTTTTATTTAGCATTTCCCAACGTTTTGTGAGAGAGAGAGAGAGAGAGAGAGAGAGAGAGAGAGAGAGAGAGAGAGAGAGAGAGAGAGAGAGAGAGAGAGAGTGTAATTGTTGTTGTGAGTGGTTCGGTTGTTGGAGTTGGTTTTACGGCTGTCTCTCTGTCTGTCGGTCTGTCGGGAGTTTTTCGTTTTTTGGGGAAGTCTTGGGCAGTTGAGGTCCAACCTTGAAAGTGAACGGGGAGTTCGTCTGTTTTTTTGGGACCACATTAATGGTTCATGTGTCTCTTCTTTTTTTTTTGTTGGTTCGTTGTTGGTGGAGGGTCGGTTTAAGTTTTTTGTTTTTGTGGTTTCTGTGTGCTGTGATTGGCGACCGTGGACCTTTACCCATCTCCAGCAACCGAAGATCAGGGTGAGTGTTGTTTTGTTTGTGGGTTAAAATTCCGCCACATAATATTTGGCGCTAACGTGGGGCAGCTGGTATTGCAGCTGCAAGTGAGATTGGTGGCTGGTAGTGTGACTGAAGAGAAGGATGGAAGAGGAACTAGTAAGGTTGAGAGAGGAGAATACGTGGTTGAGGGGTGAGAATGAGAGATTGAGGAGTCAGTTGGAGGAGGTGGAGGGAATGCTAAGAAGTGCAAAAGAAGAAATGAAAGGGGGAGATGAAAGAGTCAGAAGAGAGAATGGAAGAGAGGATGGATAAAAAGTTGGAGGGAATGATGAAAAGTGTGGAAGAAATGATGAAAGGTATGTTCAAAGGGTGTTTTTGGAGAAGGGGCTGTTGGAGGCAGGTCTCTGGAACGTGTGAAGGGGCAAGAGAGAAAGAAAAGGAGGAAGAAGTGAATGGAAGCGTGAGTGATGAAAGTGATATGGGAATAGGAAGTAAGAAACGAGGGAATGAGAGGCAGGGTAAGGAAAAGGGAATGAAAAGCAAGGGAAGGAACAGAGGGAAAGTAAGGATAAGTCAGGGGAAGAAAAAGGGAAGAAGGGAAAGGGAAAGGAAACTGGTAAGAAGGGTAAGGAAGTGGGAAAGGCAGGAAAGAAGGGAGAGGGTGAAGGCAGTAGTGATAGTGAGGTGGATGGAGGTGAGTGGATAAAAGTGGATAAAAAGAGGGAAGAAGAAGAGTGTAATGAGTAAGATGAATGTAAGTGCAGAAGTGGACTCTTTGTATTCGGAAGAGGGTATAAAAGGACAGAGCGAAAGTAGCGAAAGTGAGAGTGAAAGTGAGAAAGAAGTGAGAAAGGCTATGTATGTGAGGGAGGTACCCGGTGTGAAAAGTATAATGAGTATGGAAGTAGGGATGTGCATGATTTCTTTAGGGAGTATGAAAGGTTTTGTCAGGATAAGTATGGGGAAAGTAAGAGAGTGTGGGCACGAGAATTAGGAGAATATTTGACTGGGTTTTTGCTTGATATGTATAGGGTTATTATGAGTGTGGGGGATGTTGAGTATGACAAGGTGAAAGCTAGACTAGTTGAGCAAGCGAGGCGTATGAAAGCGAGTGTTAAGTATAAGAGGAAGAATGAATTTGATGAGGCAAGAATGAAAGCTGGGGAAACCTTGTCACTGTATGCTTGTAGGCTGGAGACGTTGGCAAGGAAGAAGTTTGGGGATGATGGGATATATGAATGTAAGGAGTTAGTACGGAAGTTGTTAGGGACAGTGCCAGATGGAGTTAGAGAATTTGTGAACTTGAAGCGGAAGGAGAAGAAAAGATGGACGAATGAACGTTGACTTGGGGAGAAATTTTGGAAATTGTAGAAGATTATGAGCTTGACAGGGTTATAAAAGAGAGTAGAAGTGTAAGTGTAAGGGCTGGGGTAGATGAGAGAGTGCCAGAGTTTGGAAGCTTTAGGGATGCAGTGTTGAGGGGCCCAATGAGAATGGCCGATAGTGTAATAGATAGGAGTGTAAGAGCAAGTAATGTGGAGGTGCCAGTGAGGATGAATGATGGGTTTGTAAGGGAACAACGGGTTGGACGGGTTAGGGATAGTAGTGTACAAAGGGAAGGTCAATGAGTGGAAGTCGAGCGAAGTGTTTTAGATGTGGAAAGGAAGGACATACAAAGAATGAGTGTAGGTGGGCTTTGGGAGCGTGTTTGGTGTGGGCAACCGGGACATTTGGTAAGGGAGTGTCACGAAAGATAGGGGTTAAATGCTACCGGTGCGGACAGGTGGGTCATGTTGCTAATGGTTGTAGGGGTACTCGAGTGAATGTAATATGTGGCAACTGTGGTAAGAATGGGCATTATGCGAGAATGTGTTCAGAACCGAGAGCGAAGTGTGTCGAATCGAATGTGGAATGGAAGGGCATGTATCAAGTGTATGTAGACGAAAGAGGGTGACTGTGACAGCGAATTCGGGAAACTGAGTGTGAAGGGGGTTCAAATGGGTGGATCCTCTAGGATGCAAGCGGTGCGTGTGATGCATGTACGTGAGGGTTGTTGCATGAGGAGGTTTTGCTGGAAAGACTGACGAGTGCATGAAGCAATTTGTTTTGATAGAGTATGGCAGAAAACGTAAGAAAGGGAAGAACGTAAGTGAACGGAATGGTCGTAAGTTGTGTGATAGGGTGTGAGTGCCAAAGTGGAAATGAGTGATAAAGCGTGTAATACGGATGAATGGGATGGTATGAATAGAACGATATAGCATATGCGGGTTTGATATAACTGAGCTGACTGAATGTGTAGGGGTTAGTGAGCGGTTGGAGGTGAGCGAAAGTGTAAGAGTAAGAGAGGCGTAGCAGTAATATCTGAGTGATTGAAAGCATGAATGAATCGTTGCAAGAATTGGAAAGGTCAATGAGCGAATGGGATGGGTTAGTTGAAGAATTGGGGAGGTATTTGGGAACGAGTTAGAGGGTATAGATGAGATTGTGGATGAAATTGAGAGTGGTAATAGTGAAGAAGATAGCGTGAATCTGAGAGAGAATGGAGGAGAAGATGTGAGTTTGAATGTTGCTAGAAGAGAGAATGATTCTGAGAGAATGATTGCGTGCCCATGAACGCGATCTAGAGGACCTGCTAGTGAGCATACGTGGGTGTTGCGTAAGGCGATTTGAAAGGGGTGTGAAAGGTGTTGGTTGGGAAATGCTAAAAGGGGGAGAAATATAGAGGATGAAGAAATTTGTTTTTATTTAGCATTTCCCAACGTTTTGTGAGAGAGAGAGAGAGAGAGAGAGAGAGAGAGAGAGAGAGAGAGAGAGAGAGAGAGAGAGAGAGTGTAATTGTCGTTGTGAGTGGTTCGGTTGTTGGAGTTGGTTTTACGGCTGTCTCTCTGTCTGTCGGTCTGTCGGGAGTCGGAGTTTTCGTTTTTTGGGGAAGTCTTGGGCAGTTGAGGTTCAACCTTGAAAGTGAACGGGGAGTTCGTCTGTTTTTTTGGGACCACATTAATGGTTCATGTGTCTCTTCTTTTTTTTTGTTGGTTCGTTGTTGGTGGAGGGTCGGTTTAAGTTTTTTGTTTTTGTGGTTTCTGTGTGCTGTGATTGGCGACCGTGGACCTTTACCCATCTCCAGCAACCGAAGATCAGGGTGAGTGTTGTTTTGTTTGTGGGTTAAAATTCCGCCACAGTAGGTGGTCAGAAGGGCCAATTCCCTACAAAGGGACAATAACCACAACAACAGCAAGGACATCCTTTTTCACAAGGTCCAAAAACCATCTCATAGGGGGAAAAAGGAAAAGCAACATCTGGAATGTCTATCAAAGGCGAAGGAAGAGGAGGCAGATACTAATAGGAATTATATGATTTGGGGGCTGGCTTCGACGACATCAAAGACAATGGAAGTTTTCCCTGTGTGTGGGGGAACAACAACATTATTTATGTGTGGAGAGACCCTGTTAATGGGGCCTATACAGAAACATGCAGATATTTGCCACCAAGTATGCTTCTTCAGTCCTCAAAAAGGATTCCTCCAAAAGAAGAGTGATCCTCAACCAATCAACACTGAACAAGCACATCGTTTTCCAAAAGTTTCTGATAACTAGGGTTGCCTAAGTATGTTGAATCATTCCCAAAGGGACTTTGACAGTTTCTGTAGATCTGAAAGATGCATACTGGCACGTTCCCTATAGCCGTTCCCTTCCACCCCTTCCTAAGGTTCCGGATAGGGAAAGAAACGTACAGATTCAAAGTCATGCCTTTTGGGCTAAACATTGCCCAAAGAATATTTTACAAAATTAGCAACGGTATTCGTTCGAGGCCTCAAATAAAAAGGAATACAACTAATAGCCTACCTAGACAACCGGTTGATCTGGGGGCCCCACGAGAAAACAGTGCTTGAAAAACCCAAGAGGAATGGTCTGCAGACTACTGTACAGTCAAAAGGTTTTATAATAAAATGGAAAAAATCCCAACTCACACCCAGCAGACACTTTCAGTGACTGGGACTGTGTTGGGATACACTTCACAGCCTATTGTCTCTCCCCATCATATTCAAAGCAGAATAAGGCAAGTCCTCAAAAGGTTACTTGTTCAGCCCAGTTTTTTGAGATGGCAGTTACAATGTATGATGGGCCTTCTGCAGTTCGCATCAGTAATAGATCCAATACTTAGGTTGCAACTAAAAATGTGAATAAATTCTGGTTACCACATGCAAGAAAAAAGATGCGAGACCGACCTCATCAAAAGATTAAAAAAGTTGGGGAGATACTTTGGCCTTGGATCTGGAAGGAATCTCTGGTGAAACAGGTCACCCTGACTCCTCCGTCTGTGAGTGACAATACATACAGATGCCTCGTTGACAGGCTGGAAGGACATTGGGAGGATCATCAGGTGGCAGGGAGGTGATCAGCTATTCTGAGGAATTCTTCCATCAATTTCCTGGAGCTGATGGCTGTCGTTTTGGCTCTCAAAAAACTCAAACCTCCAGAAGAGAGAGAAAACAACTACAATATCCTACACTAATAGGTCAAGATCACGTTCACCTCCTCTCAATATGATAATGCTAGCCATCCTTTGGATGGCGCAAGCAAGGATGTGGAACATGTCTGCAATTCACCTCACAGGGGGTCTCATTGTTATAGCAGACTCTCTATCAAGGAAAACAACAGCCTCAACAGAGTGGATGTTGGACAACCACTCTCTTCAAACAATAGCCAGCCTGCTTCCAAAATCAGAAGTGGACCTGTTTGCCATGTAAAAGAATCACAGACTCCTAATATATGTGTCTCCAAATCTGGACAGTCAAGCAACAGCAAGAGATGCCTTCCTAGAGACTAGAACAAGGGGAGGACAATATCTTTTTCCTCCATTGTCCAAGATTTTGAAGGTTTTGAGCAAACTTCTAACTTTCAAAGGAACAGCTTACTTGATAGCCCCAAACTGGCCAAACAGGCACTGGCTCCTATTACTTCAACAACAGATGAAAAGATCAATTCCACTATCGTGAAAATTACTCATCCAACATTGTTAGGTACCTAGTGCAAAAAATGACGGACATCATCTATCCGGCAATACTGTACCCGTCCATAGGGAAGATATGGTTAGATTATATCCATACTGACAGCCCAGTTAAGATTTCTAAAGAAACACTTTTATTTTTCTTTTGAAGACAAATGCCTTGCTGTTACAACAGTCATGGCACACAAGGCTGCATTAACGGAACCCTTGCTTTATGGATTCGGGATTGACTCCAGTGTGGAAGTTGTCATTTCTTTCTGCAGTCTTTTGCTTTACAAAGGCCCGATCCCGAAAGGCTTCCAATTACTCGGTCCCTGATCAAGGTGCTTAGACTTCTATCAAACCCTCAATTCAGCAGACCCAATGCAGCCACAACGCACATGCTATAAAAGGCAATCTTCTTGACTGCATTAGCATCAGCAGCTCGTATTAGTGAACTGGGCTCTCTTAGACGAGGACGATGCATCATGCAAACAACTGACCATCCATTATTATTGTCTCCTGGCCCATCATTCCTGGCCAAGAATGAGGATCCTTTAAGAAGGAAATCTATTCTAATAAGAAAACTCAATTTAGCAGACAAGACTTATGCCCGGTTCAAGCACTTAAGGTTTACTTAGCAGTCACGGCAAACACCCCAGAGGGTCCTATTTTCCTACACCCTAGCACAAACTAACCACTCTCCCTACACGGGCTGAGAATGATTGTAGTATAAAAAAGCAGAAAACCAGGGGTCTTATTGACGGTGAATATGCTTAGGTAAGCCACTGTAGAACTACATCCTAAAATGTAAGTTCGTGTATAGTTTCTTGTTCCTTGGTCCCAAAACCTGAAGAGTATTTGGAATAAAGACTGGGACTTGAAATCTGTGGCTTGACCTCGCAACAGAAATGTTTTTTCTGTGGGGTGTTGGGGATAAAAACTGAGAGCTTAAACCTTTTTCTACGCTATCAAAATACAAGTTTTGACATAGGATAAACCTATTTTTGGTAGTCACTTCTGAGTCCTCAAAACCCTCCCACTTCCCTGACGAAAAGGCATGGGGTTTGGGCAAGGGATCATCCTGCATTGACCAACAAAGAGTAATGGGTCCTTGGTCTTTAACGGCCTGGTTGTAAACGAGGGTAGACACGCTGCATGCGCAATAGTCACTTCTCTTTCTTGCAGGTTCTTTTGACGTTGGAAAACCTGGGTTCAGCTTTGCTGAAGATAAGAGAAAGTGCCCTAATTACGTCACAATACCTGGCCAAACAATCAAACTAGAAGAAAATTCTTTGATTTTAGTTTGATCACCATGGAAGGTAACTCTTTGAGGGTTAACAGCGACTACCAAAAATAGGTTTTTCCTACGTCAAAACCTGTTTTAGTTTCTTTGTTTTGGATGGTGTTCTCTCCAAAGGTCTCTTTGTTATCTTTAATTTCCAGTCCATCACAACTTTCCTCTGCTACTTCTGTAGTAGTGTCTTCTCATATTGTTATTTGCACCAATATTTCAAATGAATTTGTAAAAAATATCATCCATATCAATTGCACTTGTTTCTTAATTCTTCACCATTTCAGCTTTTTTTCTGTATTTATTTCTTGAGATTTATTTTTCTGTTTTGTTCCTTCCATTTTATGTTTTTGTTTCATTATTGGTTCTTGTTATTAAAGAATTTGTGTTTCTTAGCCAGATCTTGAATTCCTCTCACTTTAAATTCTATTTAGCCTCCTTTATAGACATCCCTGTTCTTTCTTATAACATTTTCAATTCTGTACTGTATATATAATACATGCATTCTCTGGAACTTGAATGATGATCTAGCCCACAGTTCACACTTTGGCTCACTGCACCTCCATTATATGGCACGTTCGTCAGCTCCACAATAAGCACATACAAGTCCATTTCAAAAATTGTTCTGCCTATGCCCATATTTACTACAATTTTGACAATGTAGTGGCTTTGGGACATAAGGTCTTAATTCTCTACTTTGGCCCATAATTTTTATTTTTTGAGGTAGATCTTGACCTTCAAATTTTTGCAATTTTTAATGTGTGTTTATTGCTTTATTTACTTGGTGCAACATATACTTCACAATTCTGAACCTTGGGATATCGCTTTTCAAGAGAGTCCAACAGTGCAGTTCCCAATCGGTTTCTTATTATTTTTAGGAAGTAAAATGGTACCCAGAATGCTGTTCATAGCATCATGTTTTATAATTTTACAATTATAGTATCTAAATTCTTCATGTAAACATAATCTTCAGACTGACTTTTTGTTGTGGCTTCTATAAGCCACATCTTTTCTTTTACTTGTCTGAATGACATTTCTGCACTTGAATGCCAATTTAATCCGTAATTTTCCAATTTTAATGCAGAAATTTTTAGGTCAGTTTCCAAGGTTAGAAACCCTGACCAACTTCTACTACCAAAGAGGGAGTAAAAGTGAGTCAAATTTGGGTCACGACAGCATTTACTCTTTATGGGTTTAGTATACTGTATGTTATTAGGGTTTTAAAACCACTTTGACTTTTGTAATTAGAGCTTTCCTTAGAACAGTCCTTTGCCATGCCAGAAGTTGTAGGGAGGTTAGAATTTGTATTCATAAGATGCACACTATCAATTTCATCCAGGATGAGGTTCCTTTCACCAGAGAGGCCAAAATGGGGGAGGAGTAATAATGTTACCCACAGTGGTAACTGCCCTGGGATTCTCACCTGGACATACAGCATACCCCCAGTGCTTTAGGGGTCGCCAGTCTGTTGAGATTGGACCCAGCACCGAGGGCATGGTTTACCATAAAAATTTCCCCTCGCTTGACCATGTCGGGTATTCTAATTCTATGGGTGGAACGGCATGCCATCCAACTCCATCCCCCTTCAAAGTTACAAGAGCAATGATTTCTGAAATTCAATACCATGCAAAGGTCATCAATGAAAGAGGAAGAAAGGGGAAAATTTACAGGAGGAGAAGTAAGAAGTAAGAGTTATTAGGTCCCAATGTTTGGTTGAATCCACAGCACAGAGTAGGCATGGGAATTCCATCCCTAGACAGTGAACGACACAGGTACAAAGGCTATGGCACCATGGAAGACTGAAGAATATTGGTTTATTTCAGAGTGGCCTTTTCTAGAGGAGATGCCTACCAGGCTAGTGAGTCTCTTCTACACAAAAAGAAAAGACAGACTGAAACAGGTACAAAATGTTGTCAAGTGTGTATCAACAATAAAAGATATGTAATGAATACGCAAGACTATTCTGAGTAGGTGCAGGAATCAAAACCTTGTAATGGCACTGTATTAATTGGTGTCTGTCTATGAAAAACATGGTTTATTTTCTATTCTACTAAGTATATTGTCTATTGAATTTATTTATTTTATGTTAGGTCATTGTCCAGATCCACCTCTTATTACCGTGGTGAACCTTACTCATTTCAGATTTAACTACTGAAGGGTTCACTACAAGAGTTTTCAGCAAACTGACTGAAGAAACTCAACTGACATTTTCCCTACAGGAGTAAGTTGAATATGTAAAGACGGGTACTCAAGGAATGGTCAGCTGTGTGCTGATGTTAATGAGTGCTTTCTAGGTTGTGCCTATGATCTCAATGCTTTGTAGACTAACACTGGAAAGTTATCTTTGTACTGGTAAAAACAGACAGATTGGAAAAGGATAAGAAAATGTAGTCTGTGGGCCTGCTGAATTAAGTTGTAGTGGGTCTGATGAATTCTCCGTATTTACTGTAAATGGAACTTTGACTGAAGGAGAATGTTTACCTGTGCTGCAATGTTTTCTGATAAAAGAATATATATTACTCAAACTGTGTTCTGGTTGGATTGCTGTTACAGATATTGTACAATTTCTTTTTTGTGGTTTTCTTTGAAAATAAGAAATGAAGAAAATTAATTTTATGAGGAAAAACTGACTGTACTTCATTGTGCTTCATTAGGTTATTACATTTAGGTTAAGAAAAACTGACTATACTTTGTGTTACAGGCAGTCCCCGGTTATCGGCAGCCTCGGTTACTGGCGATCCGGTTTTACGGCGCTTGTCTAGCGACGACAATAACCAGATTTTCGTCGCTGATAACCAGTTATCGGCGCTGATAACCGGTTATCGGCGCTGATAACCGGTTATCGGCGCTGATTGCCTCTTATCGGCGGCGATGATCACCGGTTATCAGCACCACTAGCCGGTTATCGGTGCCGCTAACCGGGGATCAGTGCTATTTCAGATGTCGTCACACCGTCGGGAACGGAACCCCGCTGATAACCAGGGACTGCCTGTACTTAGATTAAGGCATTTAGGTTAAAAAGTTTTGACTTTAGTAAATTGTATTTTCTTTGACAGCCATCCAAATTTTAATGAGAAAGAAAAATATTTTTCTGTATATATATTTAAACTTAAGTTAGCTGACTGGTTAGGTAGACTGGTCATAAAAGTGGACTGTCTAATGTGCATAAGTTTTTCATTAATACAGTAGTTGTATAATGCTTATGTTTTTTGTTGTTATCTTTTCACAGACTGCTGTTATCGGCCTGCCCGGGCCCCCAAAAAAAACCTATTCTTTCTTAGCCTCATTCACAGTAGTTTGCCCCTTTGAAGAGCTCCGTTAAATCTACAACAAACTGTCAAGCAAAGAACAAGGTGGATGAGCACCACCAGAAGAAGATGGAACAGACAGAGTAGATTTATGACCAGACCTAACTGATTGTCTATGTAATCTACAGGCCTCTCACATCTTCCAATATTTTATAAAATTATTCATTTCCTCGCCATACCACTCCTAACAAAGTGTTACCATTATGCCCAACAGAATACATTCAGTTTACTCTAAACTCGTTCCTACAGAACCTACAGCTTCTACCTCTGCCTCTGCTTGCTGTAGATGACATAATGCAAAACAGAAAACATACACAATACCATACAAGAGAAAATAAGGCAGAATATGGTTAAAATTAGTACAGCCAATTCACACTGTACAAACATGAACAAAACAGGAAGAATTCTAACAAGAACATAACCATTCCAACACCACCTGGTGAAAACAGATGAGTATAGATAGTTCATCTGGGTCAGCTAAGTGCTACTTTTCGCACCTAATAACGCAAATATGTAAGGCAGGATTCGTGCCAAATAAACTGTAATTTTCAATCATTAATCAAACTGAGACTATGAACCTGACCATATGGACTACTTAATTTGTTGGAGACCTAATCCCAAGGAAATGTTTCAACGTATTAAGAGTTACAGTAACATAGTGATGGATATGCAGAATACACTGAAGACAGAGTCAGTTTTCCTTATTTTCTTATCCAGTTTGACTGACAACTCTTCAACCATGGAGGAGTTGTGATGATAGGGTGTAAGTGACTGACAGAGAGATATGCTATTTACAGTCGACCCCTGCCTATTCACGGTTACAGATTTGTGGATTTCTCTATGGAACACATACGCATTATTTGTGGAAACTTTGTCTATTCACGGTATTTTTCACTAAATACTGTATATTCATATCATTTTCATGACTAAGTGCACTTTTTGTGATAAAACTATTAAAATACTCAGGTATAAGCATTTTTAGAGGTTTTTTTATGTCTTTGAGCTATCAAAATAGGCAGTTCTAAGCAATCTGAAAAGGGTTTCAAGTATTCACAAATTTTAGCTATTTGCGGGGGGATGTGGTACACATCCCCTATGAATAGGGGGGTCAACTGTACTTTCACATACTGTACATCTATCCATGATGACTTACCACTGTGCCGAGTTTGACTGAAATTCCTGTGTCCATACAGGAGTTGTAACGACATAATAGACAACCTCCCTGCATGCACATCTATGCATGATTGTGTACCTTTGTACCAAGTTCACCTGGAATCCCTTCAAACATTTTGGTGTTACAATGACAAAGTAAGCGTGACTGAAGCACTGACTGACACTCATATACACAGACAGAAAAATTGGGAGGAACTATACACCTCTCAAGCCCCAAAAATCTGTCAGGACCTTAAATAGAATTAAAAGCTACTTAATAACAATAATCCACAGTGTTGCAAGGGGTTGGTTAATCATTCTGGATACCATACTTTCTCTACGACAGATGTGACATAAAAAATACTTAATAATTTAAAGGATGAATCGTTGAAAGACTCTGAAATTAACAAATGGGTGTACTTTACTGAAAGGACCCAAAATTTGATAAATCCATAAGAATTTTTAAAAAGGGAATAGTAATATCCTACATTATATTTGAAACATACTGTGTTATTTCAGGCACACTCAGCATTGATTTGCACTATAAAAAAATTCATGCAATTTTATCATATGAAAAAATATATTTTTTCTTTAATTTCATAGATATAAACCTATTACTTTTACTAATGCCTTTATGCTTAGTCAAAGGTGACAGACTGGCTGCTATTACATATTTGCAATGAAACTTACCACATATTAAGATAGTTAGTTGCACCCGCGCATGTTCGGCAAACGTGAAAAAAAAAAGAACATAATTGGCTGAGATCCTGTATGACAGTTGTTATCTAGTTCACCTACACCCCATGTGAGGTTAGAATGTTCACTTTATTTTCATAAAAACTTTTGGCACCATTGTGAGTGCAAGCGTGGTGTTTCAGAAGTTTGTTTTTGGCTGTTTTCATGGTAAAGTGGTTGCATTTCTTTTGTTCTTCTATTTACATAAGATGTCTACTACCAGCAGTATTAGAGGTAGGTCTGTAAGGTTATGCTTACCAAACAAGTGTCTTAATAGGATGTATTCCTTGAGTCATGATAGGCATATATTTTGTATGAAATGCCAGGAAATTACTTGTAAGGTAGACAGCAGGTGTAAAGAGTACATATCTTGGACAGATGAGGAAATGTGTGCTTATGTTAGTCGGATTAATGGAACCAAGGGCCTGTCAGATAAGGGCAAAATAGGATAAGAGCATGTAAAAAAAGTCTACAAGTGTTCAAGGGCAACTCCACACCCTTCCTCCCCCATATTGTCAATATAGTACAACCGTAAACACTAAATACGCTTATGAACAACAACCTGGTCAAAAAGCAATTATCTATCTAATTTTCCCATACCTGTACCAAAATACTCTATAAATACACTTAAAAACAAAAGGCAAACCCAATTACTTTTCTCTTATACATGATACGCAATTCAGTAAGCTACACAGTGTTGTTCATTTTCTCCAAACACTGTTAAATATGACAAATTTTTAATCAATTTGTATTTTTCAAAACTGCCATACCTGAGGTCTTAACGTATGGGGATTTTCTCAAGCGCCTAGCTGGAGTCCAGTTATTAACGCTTAATGGATGGGCATGATCATATGAGGATCTATAACAGGTTTTGAGTAATGGATGGACTAACTGAGTACTGTATTAATATTACTTGCCATACGGTTTGGATGAATTTAGCAGGAAAGATGTTCATATCACTTCAACGGTCCATAAATGACTTACGGCAACTGTAGTAGTTCAGCACAGCACAGAGGGGGATCAGTGTGCCTTGAGACTTGATTGGGAAATGTATTGCCCTTCTCTCTCCCATGACATCTTTTTATTTATTTGCTCATAAATACAGTAGGCCCAGTAATTGCTGTTGGTTTTAGTTCTTATCTTTTATGATACAGTAGTATGTCAGCTATAATTGTAATTTTACAAAGAAAAGTGCAAAGAAATATTAGACAAAATATGTATACCTCACAAAAAGGTACTGCATCTCCCAATCTCAGTAAATCTCGTAAATATTTTACAATAAATATACTCAGAATCTGTTACTAAGTTTAGTTCTTATCTGTTATCATATTGTGTGAGCAGTAATAATAATTTTACAAAATAAAATAAATTATTACCATATTTTTATGAGTGCCTTGGAAAAGAGGCCCCACACAGGGTTGTAAATAGTCACTTTCAACTTCCCATGGAAGGTACATAAAATTTTTTAGGAATTTTTTTTCTTACACCATGTGCATTGGCATATCTTCCTCTTTCCACTGAAGTGTTTTTTTCTTAAATTGGCCAACCTTAAAGTTTACCCAGTCTGGGGGTGTCCTACATATATATTTATCCATCCCTTAAGGGTTAATAGCACAAGGTTTTGGTGGCAACGGGAGACAGCCAATGGGGAAAGAGGTGGGCAGAGCCCGACCTGGTTTCCCCCTAGAGGATGCTGTCATGCTTCAGTTTTCTTCCAGCCCAGGTAACTGTATGAGGGGTAGCTTGAGGTGGGCCATGTACATTAAGATCTCAGGTTTGTTAGCTATGAAAAACACAAACTGATTGAAAATTTGTCAATTGTTCACAAACAGAACAAACCCTTGGTCTTAACATAAAGAGAGACTTACTTTTGTTGAGAGGATAAAGTAAGCTTAGAACCGACTGGTGGTTCTGCTCACCTGGACTCACTTCCAGGTCAATTGTTAGAGCATAGGAAGGAGTCGTATACCTCTGATCTGTTAAGCAAAGTTTTACTCAACAGCCAGACATCCAGGCTAAGAGACAACGGGAACTCCTGTCCACATTGTCTTGAAAGAAGAATCTTTAACCGTCAGAGACAACAAAACTCACGTCAGCTACCAACCTTGTTCTGTTGTCAGTTCCTCTCTCCCCTTGTAAGAGAGAGGAAGGGACTTGATTCTACTAACGAATTTGCATTGTGTAGGAACAATCAAACATGACAAATAGAATGAGTGCTCAGTCACCTGTATCTAACCAGTTCCAGCAATGATGGTTCAAATCTCTCTACGGCCCGCCGGAAGAGGAGAAAAAGAAAGCAAAATGAAGAAGGTCAGTCATCCCATTCACACAAACTCCTTGTTTTCTCTTGTGTGTAACACACTATCCAATATGTTACACAATTAGTATTTATCGTTTTCCGCAATACGATAGGTTACACAATCAATACAGAATTTATCATTTTCCCCCTGTAAATATTACACACAAAAAAATCTAACAAATATAAAAATACTTGTCATTTATTTATATGCGCTGTCCTTGGCGTTTGCAATAGCTGGACATTTTAAAACCTTGTGAGGAGATGTAAAAGTCCTCCTTCACTTCGCCCTCCACTAACTCAACTGTGTCATTAAGACTGGCATCTTCTTCCTCTGCCTCCTGTGACTTGCAGAAGACATGAAGTGGTGAAGTGGTTAGAGAGACACAGAGGTGCCTAGGGGGTCAGGGTCATTGAAATGGGTCAGCAACATAGATTCTTGGCTGAAGGGGTCCCACATATTGATGAAGACAGCAGAAGACATACCAAGCTGTGGTTCCAAGTTGAAGGACTGAGTTACCGAGGAAGCGGATGGTGATGTGCTTGGAGTACCGGGGGTTTGGGATCTGAAGAAGCTGTTGAGGGTACTTTGACAATACAAATGACGATTCTGCTTCGCAGTGACAACCCACTGATACTCTCACAATTGAGCAGCCATGTCCAAGGCTGGGGGGAAGTCGATGGGTCCATGCTGGGGTTCTCCAATACCCCGATAACCATATCAAGGGCCATTTGCACATTCTGGTATGAGGGCAGTCTTTGTAGAACAGCCTCATGATCGTTGTCTTCAGCAGCTTCCTCGTCACCAGCGATTGCAGCAGCTATCTCATTGTTGGAGAGAAGTTGGTAGCTAGGGGCACCACCATTGTCATCCAGCCACTGTCGTATGTCATCCTCCAGAAAAGAATCGCCTCCAGTCGCGAGTGTGTCACAGAAGTTGTCTACTTTGAACCCCTGAAGTCCATCATGGCCTCTTCTCCATTCAGCATACAGTTCAAGGCATGCTTGAGGGTCTCTAAGTGACGTCCCTCCAAGCATCTGCAAAGCTGTAGATGGCAGACTTCAGCAAATACTTATGAAGATTCTCCAGTGTCCATTCCCCCCCTGTACATCCAAGCCCTGCTCCTTCTCCTCCAATACTACCATCACCTCATCCAGGAAATTCCTCTGGTACAGCCATTTTGTTGCATTAATAACACCTTGGTTCATTGGCTGAATGAATACAGTCATATTAGGAGGCAAATACATGACCCTACTACGACCTTAGTCACCATCATCATTGTCTGTGAGATGCAGAGCCTTCAGCTGATGTCTAGCAATCACAAGGTCTTGTGTCTGATAACAAACAACCTCCTTACAAGAGTGGTTATGGAAACAAACGCTAACGATCTTGGTGGTGCACCAAGCCTTCACCAAATGATACCAAATCACTGAGAGTTTATCCATCAACCCACACAAAAAATGTGGTTGCTTTGCATGCCCAACTACCACTGGTTTATAACGATGACCACTAACAGCATTTGCACATAACAAAGCAGAAATATATTCCTTTGAAAGCTTCCGACTGGATAAATTCTTTTCCTACCCATCAGCCAAGGTGTTAGTGGGAAAGGAGTGACAGAATAGACCAGTTTTGAAAGTGTTGTAGATTTGCCCTAAAACAAGGCCTTCTTTCCTCATCAAATATTGTAAAATTGGCATAATTACTCTATCCCTATCTCAGACACATACAAAGCTTCACCATGAGTTTTCCTGTTGGAGATCCCATGTCAAATTTTCAACTGAAACAGCTAACCTTCAGACACCTAAGTCACAACCTTATGCAAGCCTGTGAACTTTATAGATGCAGCCTTCAACTCAGGACCACATATGTTCAGGCCATCAGCCCTTTGTTGACAAAACCACATCAAGGTCGTCTCCTCAATGTCTTCATAACAGCCTTTTGCCATGACCCTGTGGGCTTGACTCCTGGCCATCTTACTGAAGTTCATCACGTACTTCTTCAGCTTGTCCTGGGAAGTCCTGATATCATGCAAGTTTGACTGGACAACGGTGTACTCCTCCATGATATGTGACCTAGACCTACCTTACTCCATTCTCCCAATGATTTCAAGTTTCTGCTGAAGGGTCACCACCGTCCTCACCCTCTTAGGAGGAGGTGGGGGCCACACACTCAACGCACAACATCACACACAACACAAGTAGGACCTGCAATGCTGCAGGCATTGCAATGAAAGCCACATGCTAATGAAACAGCATCACATTTGCAAGCCACTTTCAAATAGTTCAAACAAGTGATTGATCATACATGAAGGAAAATGCTCTCTGTTACTGAATACTTTCTGAATGTGGCCAATTAGCATGAGACATGGTTTTGAAATTGTCTATCAGCCAATAAAAATAAAAAATTACAATCAAGTATACATTTCTACCAATAGCAAAAAAGCTTACAAAAACACAAGTGCTTGGCCATCTCCGTCCCATCTACCATAAGCTATTAAACTGATGATGTATCCATATCAGCCAAAGGGTAGGAACACGTAAGCTGTACACTGTTTTATGTATAAAACAGAAACGTTATCGATAAAAATATGTTTAGACTGGTTCATGGACAATTTTGTTCATAGCTTGTATGGCACTGTGAACGACAAATTGTAAAAAACGTAAGCGAGTCCATGAATGACCCTGGATAGGATCAAGTTTGAGTTATACACTGTTTTGGACTGTTTTATTTTTAAATAAACATATCTAGAAAAGTTATTGATAAAAAAGATGTTCAGATTGGTTCACGGACAATTTCGTTCATTGCTTGCACTGTGAACGACAAAATTATATAAAAAAGCATGAAAAAGTATATGAAAAAATTTTTTTAAAAAACAATTGTCACCCACTAAAACATCCATTCTCTCTAAGGGATGTCAGAGAAAATGGGTTATAATGATATAGGGATAACTTGCTCTAGATGTCCAGATTCTCTCAGGACTTTTGAAAGTCCAAAAATATTTTTCCTTTGCTGTTTTCTCAAAACTTTCTTTTTTCAAAACTAAATGCTTATTTCTCCAAGAAGACTGAACCAAATTCAATGAAACTTTTACAGAGTGTAGTATAACTATGTATCTTTATTTCGTTGTCAGGAAAACTGCTTTTCTATGCAACTTTTAATATTACATATTAATTCTGAAAAGTGACGTCATGATTTTTTCAACTGCAAAATAAATGAACTTAAGGGGTCGAATTTCTAAATTTCCCCACGACAGAATTTTCATTGTTAGTTGCAGAACAAGCAGTAACAATCTGAAGCAAATCCCTTGAATCATACTGCAGAACCAGTAATTTACTTTATAATGGGGCCTTATGTGCTCCCCTTAAACATCTTTCTGTTAAAAGAATGTTATTTTAAGTTAGCAAATAAGATATAATTATCAAAAATATTATAAGATTCATAACTTCCTTTCTTAAACTAAATACGATTCACTTCACTGAAGAGTGGTGAAATCCGCTGATGTATGAGGTTCAGTTGGCATGCCTGCAACACCAAATGTTGAGTAGGCCAGACTGGATACACAATAACTTCTAAATCTTTTATGTCAATTTTATTTTTAATATCAAAATTGTCATATTGAAATTGAATATTTTTACAAATATGAAAGAGAATTTACATATATCACATAAGGATATTGGGAGTACTGTTTCCACAAATGAATGGTTTAATGGGAATCACGTAGGCCTAGAATGAACAGTGACTGGTAATGACATGTGTGAATGAAGTTATTGGTGCTTTTGGGAGCCACATTAAATATCAGGATGTGAAAAGCTAGAGAAATCACTCTCATTGAATATATGGGATAAACATTATTTACTGCTGTTTTTCTTTAAATACCATATACAGGCAGTCCCCAGTTATCTGCAGGGTTCTGTTCTGACGGTGTGACGCCAATAACCGAAAATCAGCGATTTTCAGCGCCTTTTCAGCACTGACCGCTGAAAATCACTGATTTTCGGTTATCGGCACCAACAACCAATTATCAGCGCTGATAAACAGAAATCGGAGATTTTCCGAGCCGAAAATTGCCGATTTTCGTCACTAGACAAGCACCATAAAACCGGATCACAGATAACCGGGGACTGCCTGTGTTAAGATTACATAAATCATAAGGGTACTAGAAAGTGATGAATGTTGATTGAAGATGATGATGAATTAACTGTGCAGTCCGATGAATGACAACGAAGATATGACTGCACAGCAAAGCAGAAGAGGGGTTACATCTCCTCTGGTGGTGCCTCTTCCCCTTCTTCAGGCTCTTCGTCCATCAACTGCACTTTTTCAAGGGCTTGAGGAGGCTTTGGAGGGTCCTTCTTCAAGGTGATAGCAGTTGCTTTTCCTGCTTCTTCATGCTGACAAGGATGTTATGATAGGGCGCCAAAATCCCATAAAACGAATATAAAAAGTCTCGGGAGCATTGCATATTAGGATCCCATACCCCAGCCATCTCCTGCAGCTCCTTGGCCATCCTCGTAAGTCAGGACAGATGTTCCAGAGACAGGCCCTCATCCTCCTGCTCGCCCGCATCCCCTGAACCTGCGGTGTCTTCTTCCTCGCTGGCAGACTCCGTCAGCTCTTCCAAATCCTGGTCCGTCAGGGGGTCACAGTGGGCACTGATGAGGGTGTCGACTTCATCTCCACCAAGGAGCGTCATGACCTTCCTCTGGCACTTAGACTCTTTGCCAGAAGCCTCAGAAGGAGCAAGGCCTTTAGGAGGCATCTTAGGGCACGATTCAAAAAGATATGCGAAGTCAGCACTGATACACAACAAGCGCACAGTATAGAGGCATACACAGTGAACTGGGAAGCTAGGCACAGATGCTGGTTCATTTGTGTATCATATAGGGTACTGTAAGAGGGTACTGCACATAACAACATTGATATTCTGTGCATACTGTATATTCTACTGATATTTTGCTGTGTTGTAAGATGATTTTGAAATGATATTAAAGTGTTTTAGGATGATAGTAGAGCATATCTAAAATATGTGGGTAGTTTGGAAAATGACAGGACTACTTCTGAATTAAATGTTAGGTTTGTTTATGTCTGCAGAACCTGTCCCGTCATTCTACAGTATTTATGTTTTACTGTATTTTCATACTGAATACATTTTTTATGATAAAAAAATTATTTACTAATGTTCAAATATTAATGTTAATGTAAACAGAACAAAATACCAATAAAGTTTTTTTTTTCTGAAAAAATGTTTGCCCAACCAAAACCACACCCGGAAATTCCAAACACAGAGCTCACAAAAGGAAAATGCATATTGGGAAGCTGAAATACCTAAGTGCAACACTACTTGACATGCTATTAGCTGGTGTTTACAAAGCAGCCAATCCGGAAGTGCCATTCATTTTCCTCGGTGCTCAATGGCTGTACCCTTAGCGTTGACTGGCTGTCTACCACAAAAGACTTTCTCTAGTAGATATGTACGTATGTACAGTACTGTAGAGCCCCACCTCTGCCACTTCAAAGTATATCCTTCCACTGTTCGGGATTGAGTGTATCGCTTGTATATCGGTGTACTTTAAGCATCTTTGTTCACAGCATTAATTGTGCCCTAAGATGCCTCCTAAACGCCTCGCTCCTTCTAAGGCTTCTGGCAAACAACCTAAGTGCCTGAGGAAGGTCATGACACTCTAGGAGAAGGTAAAACTGAAGAAATTCAACATTCAGCCACCAATAAGGCAGTCCAATTAGCGAGGATGCTTGGTGGAAAAGGTTTTGATGACATCCCCAATCTGACCCCCTGATGGACCAGGATTTGGAAGAGCTGACAAAATCTGCCAGCGAGGAAGAAGACGTGGCAGGTTCAAGGGATGGGGACGAGGAGGAATGAAGGCCTGTCTTTGGAAAGTCTTTCCTGACTTATGAGGAGTTGTCTTCAGCATGGGGTCCTTATATGGAATGCTCCATAAAGTTTGCAAATGCCCTTGATGCGGTACTGGTGCCCTCGTCAGCATGAAGCAGCAGCATCAGCAGCTGCCTATCACCATGTTCTCAAGCGGATGAAGAAAGACCCTCCAAAGCCTCCCAAAAACCCCTGGAGAAGTGCCTGAAGAAGGGGAAGAGGCACCCACAGGGGAGATGTAACTCCTCTGCTTTGCTGTGTAGTCATATCTTCATCATCATTTATCGGATTGCACAGCTAATTCATCATCATCACCTTCAATCAACATTCATCACTGGTGAGTACCCACATGATTTACGTAATCATAAACTTCTCATTATTTCATATATTTTTTTTCATGCATATTTAAATACTGTATTTACATACAGTACTTAATGTACCAATGTCACCCCTACCTACATTAAAAGAAAACATTAAGGCTTGAATACTGTATTTTTGAAAATGTGCATGACCCAAAATGTATAGGAACAACTTGATTAGTTTTCACCTTGGTAACAGTACAATAACAGGAATAGGAGTGTTCATGCATAGCTGTAAGCATATATGTATAGTTTAAGGGTACAGGGATGTTGTAAGATAAATTTGAAATGATATTGAAGTGTTTTAGGATGATAGTTTAAGGTATATTTGCTGTCTGAACTATTAAAATAAGCAGTTATAAGTGTTTTTAGAGGGGGGGGGTTCCAACTTATCGTGGATTTCAACTTATTCACGGGTGGTTGTGGTCCTTAACCCCCGTGATTACTAGGGGTCGACTGTAATGAAGAAGACCAAGGCACCTAAGACCTAGGAACCTAAGGATTATTAACGGTGCAAAACAGGTTCCTACAGTGCATCCTTAATGGTTAAGATGGGATGTATAAATCCCTATAGCTCTAACAGGGCATCAAAGAAGCTCATTTTCCCCAGGAGTCAGTCTCTAAAGCAGGGATAGAGAAAACTCTTGGAAGAGCTTTGGTCTTGACATCATCTTAGCATGAAAGAATGCAATAAGAGATAGTTCTGCTCCAGTATGTGAACACCCTACTAACAAATATATTGCATGTAACCCACTTACTCTTTAGGCCGAAGCCAAGGCCACCAGAGAGTGTTCTACAAAAGAGCCTTAAGAGAAGCCTCTGTCTCGGGTAGAAAGGAGGGCCACTATGGAGTCTTAAGCCAACAACTAGGTTCCATAAAAGCAGTTTAGCAGAACCTTCAGCAATTCAGCTGAAAAGCGTGAACAGTTTGGCCTACGTCAGCATGGATTTATAGCCTTGATGGAGGAAACAGACAATCCTTTGGTATCACTCAAGAAGCGCAGCCCCACATACATTAATATTAAAATATTGTTAATATTCGTGTGAAAACAGGGACTGCCCCTTGAATTGCACCACAATCTATACAGGTTTGCGATACTAATCAAGAAATTAGTGGACTTTCCCCTCGTCATTACAAAGAGCTCCTGGATGACTTATAGAAGTCTCTGGAGCTGAGAAGCTAGACCAGTTTCCATGCAGTTAGGCAAAGCATTTCGATATTTCCATAAAGCTTCCCTGTCCCCCCACCTTGACGAAGCAGATTTGTCTATGGAGGTACAGTAATGCCTAGGAGCTCTACTGATCTGTAGAAAGACTAAAAGCCAGTGCCTCCTTGGCCACCAAAGTTCGATTAGAAACATGGTGGAGTTCCCAGTAGTCCTCAACCCTAGAGTACCCCCTTCAACAGCAGAAACATAAGGAAGGCATACACTAATAGGTTTGTCCAGTCTTGAACTATAACATAAACTGCCCAGGCTTGAGGGCCTGGAACTGGGGATACATACAGCTGGAGAAAATGATTCAGCTTCGCTGCAAAGAGATCAATGAGCAGTTGCCTGAACTCTCCAAATCACCTTGCAAACTGCAGGGTAAAAGTTAAAAGTTAAAGTTGTTGGTTTCAGTCCTTCCCTAGGGTGTTGCCTCTCGGGGGGATGTCAGCTGGGTAACCCCGACCCCCCACCATGTCATCACTCATGGCAGTAACCATCTAGTAGACAGTCTCACTATCCACTCCTTGACAGGGAGCAAACACTGGTCCCCAAGAATACGAGGCCAACAAGTTACCAACTGTACGGGGCCTTTCCCTTCATTGGTCATTGTCCATAGTATTGCTTCTCGCAAAGAAGTCCCAGGAGTCGCTGAACCCAGACCTCTCACTTTATTCGGCTGCCTCAGACAAGGATGGGGGTGTGGTTATCGGGAACCAGTTGCTTCAAGGGTGTGGTAGCAAGTAGAAGTGTCTTCTCATTAACCACAAGGAGTTATTGACCATCCAGGAGGGATTTAAGTAATTTCTGTCTTCTTGAATGTGCCTTCTCTAGCTCATATACGAAGGCAGGGGGCATGATTTGGAAACCTTGGTAGCCATCACCAGGACTTAGCCTCTGGACATATTGTCCATATGCCTCTGTTGGTTCTTGGCTGACTGTATGTTTAGTGGACATATTAAAGTCATCCAAGACAGGTACTTTCCTGTGACTGATCTTTACCCTGTAGTTTACAAGGCGATTTGTGGAGTGTTTGGCCAACCATTCGTTGATCTCTTTGCAGCGAAGGTGAATCACTGTCTCCAGTTGTGTTTCCCCAGTTTCGAGCCCTCCAGCCTGGGCAGTTTATGTTATAGTTCAAGCTTGGACAAATCTATTTGTGTATGCCTTCCCTATGTTTCGCTGTTGAAGGGGGCTCTAAGACTGAGGACTACTGGGAACTCCACCATGTTTCTAATCAAACTTTGGTGGCTGAAGAGGCATTGGCTCCCAGTCCTCCTACATAATAAGAGTTCCTAGGCATTACCTCCATAGACAAATCTGCTTCGTTGGGGGGGACAAAGAAGCTTTATGGAAATATCGAAATGCTTTGCCTAACCGCATGGAAACTGTGGTCTAGCTCCTCAGCTCCAGAGACTTTTATAAGTCATCTAGGAGCTCTTTCCTAATGACAAGGGAAAGTCCACTAATTTCTTGTTCAGTATCGCAGACCTGCATAGATTGTAGTGCTATTCCAGGGGCTGCCCCTGTTTTCACACCAATATTAACAATATTAACCCTTACAGGATGGGCTAAATATATATTAAGCACACCCATAGGCCAGGCTAAATTTAAGATTGCAAATTAAAAAAAAATCACATCAATGGTAAGAGGAAGATATGCAAATGTAAATGGTATAAGAAGAAATTCTAAAAAATTTTTAGTACCTCCCAGGGGGAAGTTGAAAGTAAAGATTTCCAACCCTGTGCAGAGCCTCTTTACCAAGAAAATCTTTAAAAAATATCTAATTTTACCAAATTTTAAATATTATTTCTAAGAATTTTTTTTATTTGTTTTGTAAAATTATAATTACAGCTCACACAATATCATAACAGGTAAGAATTAACCCTTTAACGCCGAAGCCCTATTTACAAAAACGTCTCCCGTATACCAGCGGCATTCGGTGAGTTAAGCGCCAAGCGGAAAAAAAAGTTTTTTTTTCAAAAATCACAGCACGCTTAGTTTTTAAGATTAAGAGTTCATTTTTGGCTCATTTTTTTATCACTGCCTGAAGTTTAGTATGCAACCATCAGAAATGAAAAAATATCATTATCATATATAAATATTGGAATATATGACAGCGAAAAAAAAAAACTCGTATATAATTGTATACAAATCGCTGTAAGCAAAACGGTTAAAGCTAATGAGTTAATTTTTTTTAGTTGTATTGTACACTAAATTGCAATGATTTTGGTACATAACAAATTTTAAAACGATCAAAGCAACACAGAGAAAATATTATCACAAAATGATGCATAAATTAGTAACGAAATGGACGTAAAAAATGTTTTTTTTCAAAACTTCACCATAAATCGAAATATTGTGCTAGAGACTTCCCGTTTGTTGAAAAATGAAGCTAATTGATTGAATATTACTAGACTGTAAGTGTTTTAGCTTACAATTGCAGTTTTCAACCATTTCGGTCGAGTTAAAGTTGACCGAAAGTCGAATTTTTTCTATTTATCGTGATTTATATGGAAATATTTCAAAACAGATAAAAGCTAAAACCATGAGTTATTTTTTGTTGTATTGTACATGTAATTGCGCATATTTTCATACATAAAACTTTATGTAACGACTAATATAAAGCAGTGCAAATATTACGACAATGAGACGAAAGAATTTCTGAGATGTTCGGCTGAGTTACAGCAAAGCGTAAGGAAAATGTTTTTTCAAAAATTCACCATAAATCGAAATATTGTGCTAGAGACTTCCAATTTATTGCAAAATGAAGTTAAACGATTGAATATTACTAGAATGTAAGAGTTTTAGCTTACAATTGCGTTTTTACCATTTCGGTCGAGTTAAAGTTGACCGAAGGTTGAAATTTTGGCAGTTATCGTGATTTATGTGAAAATATTTCAAAACTGATAAAAGCTACAACCATGAGCTATTTTCTGTTGTATTCTACATGAAATTGCGCAGATTTTCATATATAAAAGTTTATGTAACGACTAATGTAAAACGATGCAAACATTACGACAACATGACGAAAGAATTTCTGAGATGTTCGGACGAGTTACTGCGCGCAGATGTAAGGAAAAAAATTTTTTTTTTTCAGAAATTCACCATAAATCGAAATATTGTCCTAGAGACTTCCAGTTTGTTGCAAAATGAAGGTACATGATTGAATATTACTAGAATGTAAGAGTTTTAGCTTATAATTGCGTTTTTTTACCATTTCGGTCGAGTTAAAGTTGACCAAGCTTGAAATTTTGGCAGTTATCGTGATTTATATGAAAATATTTCAAAACTGATAAAAGCTACAACCATGAGTTATTTTCTGTTGTATTCTACATGAAATTGCGCACATTTCCATATATAAAACTTTATGTAACGACTAATATAAAACAGTGCAAACATTATGACAACGTGATTTAAAGAATTTCTGGCGGGACGTAAGGAAAAAGTTTTTTCAGAAATTCACCATAAATCGAAATATTGTGCTTGAGACTTCCAATTGGTTGCAAAATGAAGGTAAATAATTGTATATTACTAGGTCATAAGAGTTTTAGCTTAAAATTGCGTTTTTTTACCATTTCAGTCGAGTCAAAGTTGACCAAAGGTTGAAATTTTGGCAGTTATCGTGGTTTATATGAAAATATTTCCAAACTGATAAAAGCTACAACCATGGGTTGTATTTTGCTGTATTGTACATGAAATTGCACACATTTTCCTATATAAAAGTTTATGTAACGGCTAATATAGAACAGTGCAAAAATTACGACAAAATGACGAAAGAATTTATGAAATTTTCGGCTGAGTTACCGCCCGTGTGCAAGAAAAAAGTTTTTTCAAAAATTCACCATAAATTGAAATATTGTGCTAGAGACTTCCAATTTGTTGCAAAATGAAGGTACATGATTGAATATTACTAGAATGTAAGAGTTTTAGCTTACAATTGCGTTTTTCGACCATTTCAGTCGAATCAGAGTTGACCGAAGGTTGAAATTTTTTGTAGTCGACGTATGGTACGTCCACTCGGTACCCAACAGACAATTTTAGTCGACGTATGATACGTCCAATAGGCGTTTAAGGGTTAAAATCAGTAACAAATTCTGAGCATATTTATAGTAAAATACTTACAAGGCATCCTGGGATGGGGAGGAGGTGCAGCACATTCCCCCCATGAAATCTCAAGGGAAACTGATCTCTCTCTCCTGTACTGATTCGCTATTAGAGTTGCTGTAAGAGTTGCCATGAGTCATTTATGGCCCACTGAAGTGATCTCAACTTATTTTCCACAAATTTTGTTCAAACTATATGGTGCGAAATATCGATCATCAGGGGACATACCCCGGAAATAACCACAAAGCTATACTGTAAATGACGTCAATTGACGTAGGCCGCTCACAAAGGGTTAACAACGTATATGGGGCTGCTCTTCTTGAGAGATGCCAAAGGATTGCCTGTTTCCTCCATCAAGACTATAAATCCATGCTGACTTAGGCCAAACTGTTCACGCTTTCCAACTGAATAGCTGAAGGTTCCTGCTAAGCCACTTTTAAGACTCCATATTGGCCCTCCTTTCTACCCGAGAGAGAGGCTTCTCTGAAGGCTCTTTCATAGAACACTTTCTGGTGGCCTTGACTTCGGCCTAAAGAGTAAGTGGGTTACATGTGATGTATATTCGTTGGGATGATCACATATTGGAGCAGAACTATCTTTTTTATCGCATTCTTCCAGGCTAAGATGACGTCAAGACCAAAGCTCTTCCAAGAGTTTTCTCTATCTACACTTTCTGACTCCTGAGTAAGAGGAGCTTCTTTGATGCCCTGTTAAGGCTATAGGGATTTATACATCCCATCTTCACCATTAAGGAAGCAGTATAGGAACCTATTTTGCATCGTCCAGAATCCTTAGGTTCCTAGGTCTTAGATGCCATGGGTTCCATCATTGCAATTGACCCCCGGTAATCACGGGGGTTAGGGACCATGACCACCCACGATAAGTTGAAATCCGCAATAAATTGGAACCCCGTTCTAAAATGCTCATAAATGCCTATTTCAAAAGTTCAAACATCAAATATAACCAAAACTATCATCCTACAAAGTCATCTTACAACATTAATGTACAGTAACCTTAAAAATACATACTATATGGCTTACAGATAAGTGTGAACACTCCTACAACTGTTATTGTACTTGACAAGGAGAAAACTAATCAAGTTATTCCTATACGTATTCAGGCATGCACATTTTCTTTCATACAGTATTCAAGCTTTACCATTTTCTTTTAATGTAGATAGGGGTGACAACATTGGTACATTAAGTACTGTACCTAAGTACAGTATTTAAATATACATTAAAAGAATATAAGAAACAATGAGAAGTTTAAGATTATGAAAATCATATGGGTACTCACCAGTGATGAATGTTGATTGAAGATGATGATGATGAACCAGCTGTGCATTTTGATGAATGACAGTACGGCAAACCAGAGGAGTTACATCTCCTCTGTGGGTGCCTCTTCCCCTCTTTCAGACACTTCTCCGGGGGTTTAGGGAGGCTTTGGATGGCCCTTCTTCATCCGCTCGAGAAACAAGGTGATAGGCAGCTGATGATGCTGCTTCTCCATGTTGACGAGGGCATTATTATAGGGCGCCAATGCTGCATCAAGGGAATTTGCAAACTTTATCGAGCATTCCATATAAGGATCCCAGGCCGAAGCTGACTCCTACACCTCCTTGATAATCCTCTGGGTGGAGAAGGCAGGCTTAAATGATTCGAGGGTTTGGTTCATCTTTAACAAACAAACCACAAATTATACAGAGAGGGAAAATACTAAAGAGACAAAGTTTACTGTAAGTACAGTAAATGGCGAGAGTCAGTACAGAGATCTGAAAGTAAACGTCTGAATATGATGGTAACCAAAAGAAAAGTGGAGTGCAGACCGACAAGTGGGTGGTAAGTTTAAATGACCATTCTTGCTCGCGCCCACAAGATAAATCTCTAGGTAAAGAATGAAAGTTTGTGTTTGTGCAAGGACTAATGTAAATGCATACAGAACCAAATAACAAGTACTGTATAACAAAGTTATTTCATACGTAGTAATTACAGCACCTGATATTACAATGAATGATGAAGAGTAATATAACATACTGATGTCCCTGGCCAGAGTTAGTGTGTGAAATGAAAGATAGAGTAATATCCTCCTCCTACTCTGAGATATCTTGCTGAACTTTTAATTCATTTTTTTCTTCTCACCACAGTATTATGATCCTACACTTGGTCTACCACCTCTGAACTTGCCTAATGGAGTCAGTAAAAATAACAGGTTTGTGATCTTGGTGAACATAAATCTAATATAAAGCAAAATAACTACAAAATTGTACACTTGCTAAATTTAAAGCAACTCATGCAAAGTAAACAACAAAAATAATCTCACTGGTACTAATCCTGGGGAAGATGGGCGTGAATTAGTTGTGCCTGTCAGCTTCTTTGGAGTATTAAGGCCAGTGGTAGTCGTTGAAGCTAAGTCCCGACGAGGGTACTGGATCTTTCGAGTGTCCAGTCTATCTTCTTCAACCCACTCATCAAGCCTCTTGTTATCTGGAAAGATAAAAATGGTCCAAATATTAAAATATTTTATATATATAGCCTAAAACAAAGATACAAATACCCTTGTTCATTGACTGTCAGTAACCAAGATGCCTGTTCACTGAGCATTTCAATACCTGTACAAGAATCTTAAACATGGAAGCCTTATGAGTTAGAAATTTTAACTTACAAACTTACAAAAGATCCAGTTAAAACCAACAAAGCCATTACCATATTTATAATTCAACCAAATTCATTCATCTATGAAATACCCACCAATCTACATCCCTTAAAAAAGGAAACCAGTTGATAGGTACCGTCAACACGCGTGGAATTCGCAGGGAACAGGGACCACAAACACCCCTAAATAGCAAAAATCCCCGAATACTTGACACTCCCCCTAAAAATCTTATAACTGGCTATTTTAATAGTTCAAACACCAAATGTATACCTTAAATTATCACCCTAAAACACTTTAATATAATTCCAAAGTCATCTTACGTTACCCTTAAAAATATAAAAGGCTTACAGCTACATGTGAAAACTAATCAAGTTCCCCCTATACTGTACATACTGTATTCAGGCACGCACATGCACATTTTCTTTCATACAGTACTATTCAAGCTGTCCCATTTTCTTTTACAGGGGAAACATTGGTATGTAATTCACAAAAGAGAGAGAGAGAGAGAGAGAGAGAGAGAGAGAGAGAGAGAGAGAGAGAGAGAGAGAGAGAGAGAGAGAGAGAGAGAGAGAGAGAGAGAGTGTGTGTGTGTGTGTGTGTGTGTGTGTGTGTGTGTGTGTGTGTGTGTGTGTGTGTGTGTGTGTGTGTGTGTGTGTGTGTGTGTGTGTGTGTGTGTGTGTGTGTGTGTGTGTGTGTGTGTGTGTGTGTGTGTGTGTGTGTGTGTGTGTGTGTGTGTGTCATCGTCTGCAGCTCCTTGGCTTTCCTCAGAATTCTGTACAGACCTTGAAATTCTTCAAAAGTCTGCTTCGTCAGGGGGATAAAAAGTACATGAACGATGGTGGAGAGTTCTTCTCCACCAAGGGCCATCGCAAGGATTCTACCCTCTTCATATTCCTTCTTGATAAAGGCGACGGCACTTTCTGTTACGCCATAAGGGGCTGCTACTTTTCCGGGACTTTTTCCCTCTCCTAACATTACAATAATGTCTGCCTTCTCCTCAACGGTTATGATCTTCCTCTGGTGCTTAGGCTCTAATCCAGATGCTGTAGAAGCAGGGCATTTAGGAGGCATCTTAGGGCATGATTAAAAAAAGATATGCAAAGTCCACACCAATATGCACACATGCAACACACGAGCTCTGGAGGAATATGCAGTGAACTGAGAAGCTGGGCAGATATGCTGGAGCATTTGAATGTCATATACAGTATATATGTACACACAGGGTAGTGCCCATAATAACACTGATATTCTGAATATACTGTATATTTTATTGATATTTTGCTGTGTAATAAGATGATTTTGAAATGATATTCAAGCGTTTTAAGATGATAGTACAGCATATCTAAAATACGTAGGTACAGTAGTTTGTAGAACGACGGGACTATGTTTACTTCTGTGGAACCGTCAGTCATTCTAGTTTCATGTTATATTTTCATGACTAAACACATTTTTTATGATAAAAAAAGACTATTTTTCAAATATTACAATACTGTAATGTATTAATGTAAACAGCATAATATCAATAAAGTTTTTTTTAAATGTTCTACCCACGCCAAGAAAAGTGCAAACCTCTAACGAAGGAAAATGCATCCTGGGACGGGATGCTAATACTGTATACCCAGGCACAATTTTACTCAACACGGTATTGGCTGTTGTTTGCAAAGCAGCCAATCCAGGAGCGCCATTCACTTTCCTTGGCATTCACTGGCTGTACCTTTGGCGCTGATTGGCTGTCTACCCCATTTCCACCATTCAGAAGTTTTGCTGTCTTACTGTGTATTTTCTGCATCTTTGTTTGCAATATTAATCTGTGTAATCATGCCCTAAGATGCCTCCTAAATTCCCTCCTCTTTCTAAGGCTTCTGGCAAACAGCCTAAGCACCAGACGGTGGTCATGACACTCGAGAAGAAGGTAAAACTTCTGGATAAGTTATAAGAGGGCAATAGTTACGCACTTGTAGCCCGCCATTTTGGCATGTATGAGAGTGCGGTATGCTACATCAAGAAGAAAGAGGTGGAGATAAGAAAAGCCGAGTGTCAACTTCTTTGGTAGTGCAAAAAGTTTTGACAGTGCGTGATAAAACAATTCTTAAGATGGAATTGGCATAGCGTATTGGATAAGGCATTGCCGTAAGAATACCCCTCTCGGCACCAACATCATTCACAAAAAGGCACGACAACTGTACCAGCAGTTTTCAACTGTTATGGAAGGCGGTGACATACAGGAAGCAGACTTTTTAGGTTTTGATGAACCTGTGGAAGAAGAAGAAGAAGAAGAGGAAGAGCCACAAGCAGGACCATTGTCAGCTCCTCAAGGTTTTCTGGCCAGCAAGAGGTGGTTCCATCAGTTTCAGAAGCAGTTCCAACTCAAGAGTGTCTCTGCACGGGGAAGCAGCATCAGCAGACGTGGAGGCGGCCATGAAATATCCTGAGACCTTCAAGAAAATCATCAGGGACAAGGGCTACCATCCACAATAGGTGTTCAATATAGATGAGACAGGCTTGTTCTGGAAGAAGATGCCTTCCCAGACATACCTCATGAAGGACGAAGCCAGAGCCTCCGGACTAAAGGCCCTGAAGGATAGGGTTACCCTCATAATGTGTGGCAATTCTGCTGGCTTCATACTGAAACCATGATTCATTTACTAGGCTGCAAACTCCGGGGCCCTCAAGAATAAGAACAAGCACTTGCTACCTTGGATTTGGATACACAACCCCAATTCATCCCTCGAATTAGGCAATGCCTGAGCAACTTGGGCATGGAGTTCAAGGTGTTGTTGATTATGGATAACACTGGTGGCCACCCTATGGATCTTTATTGCGAGGGAGTCCAGATCGAGTTCCTCCCTGCCAACACCACCTCTCTCTTCAAGCCCATGGACCAGGGCGGGATCCTTGCCTTCAAGGCACTCTACACCTGTAACTCCCTCAAGCACCTTGCGAATACAATGGACGCTGACAGTGAATTTACGCTGAAGGACTACAGTATTGGCATAAACTCATGATTGCCTTATGCCTGACCGTCATCGGCCAATTGCTGAATGACATGAAGATGGAGACCCTTGATGCCTGCTGGAAGAAGTTGTGGTCAGGGTGTGTGCACGATTATAAGGGCTTCTCTCCTAAAGAAATTCAACATTCGGCCATTGATAAGGCAGTTGTATTGGTGAGGATGCTTTGTGGAAAAGGCTTCCATGACATCACCACAGATGAAGTCAGCATCCTCACTGATGGACGAGGGTTTGGAAGACTTGACAAAGTCTGCCAGTGAGGAAGAAGACACCAGGTTCAGGGGGCGAGGAGGAGGATGAGGGCCTGTCTTTGGAATGTCTATCCCAACTCAAGAGGATAATCAAGGAGGTGCTGGAGTCAGGTATGGCATGGGATCCTTATATAGAATGCTTCCTAAAGTTTTTGAATGCCCTTGATGCAGTAATGGGGCCCTACAATAACAGCCTCATAAGCATGAAGAAGCAGCAACTGCAGCTGCCTATCACCATGTTTATCAAATGGATGAAGAAGGACCCTCCAAAGCCTCCCCAAACCCTGAAGAAGTCCCTCCCTAAGCCTCTGAAGAGGGGGACGAGGTGCCCCAGAGGAGATGTAACTCCTCTGCTTTGCAGAGCTGTCATATCTTCACTGTCATTCATCAGACTGCACAGCTAATTCATCATCATCATCTTTGATTAATATTCATCACTGGTGAGTATCCATATGATTTATGTAATATTATTATTATTATTATTATTATTATTATTATTATTATTACTTAATCCTATTATTTAATCTTATTATTACTGTATTTAATCTTATTACTATTATTACAGGTACTGTACAGTATTATTATTATTATTATTTATTCTTATTAATCTTAGTATATTATATATTTGAAAATTATTGCATACAGGTACTGTACTTATTACTACAGGTACAGTACATCATCACTGTTACTGTATTATATTTAATCTCACTGTTATTTACTGTAATCTTATTGAACTCAATATTAATATTTGAAAATTAGTAATGTAAGTCACTATTTTATCATAAAAAATGTACAGTGCTCCCCCATTTTTATGAGGGAACAGGTTCCAGAACCTGTAAAAATCCCCCTAAAAATAATTATAACTGCTAGATACATTGTACCCCTTTAACTAAAATGCTTATAACTGCCTATTTTAACGTTTCACTGATTAATTCGATAGTTCAAACAAGAATATACCTTAAATTATCATACTAAAACAATTTAATATCACTTCAAACAGACATACCCCCCAAATCATCATCCCAAAACATCCAAAGTAACCTTACATTACAGTACTCTCCTACTACTGTTACTCTGAAGTGGGCTATATACGTACACCCCTAAAACGCTTACAGTATAACTGCCTATTTTAACAGTTCATCGCCAAACTTGACAGTTCAAACAAAAACATACCTCACACTATCATCCCAGACCACCCTAATATTTCAAAGTCATGTTGCAAAATTAAGTTCAAGCCTACAACTGTTACTCTAAAGTATCCCCTATCATTCAAGACATGTTTTCTTTGGCCTTTGTAACTTTGCGCATCATTCTGCTCATGTTGTATGTAATGCACTGGGTGTATATTTTACATATATTTTCCTGTGTTGAAAGACGATTTTGAAATGATATCTAGTGTACACAGGTACGTATTTTAGGATAGTATTACTGTACAGAGCATATCTAAAATATGTGGGGAGGGACATGTACATACTGTATTTCCAAACAGAATGCTAGGTTTGTTAATTACGCCATGATAGTATTTTCGTGATTATGTACAAATACATTTATGATAAAAAAAATGATTTACTACAGTAAGTTTTTATTAATTTTTGAAATTATATAATTAATATCATTTCAGAGTCACCTTAAACATTTTACCCTTAAAATACATGAGAGAGAGAGAGAGAGAGAGAGAGAGAGAGAGAGAGAGAGAGAGAGAGAGAGAGAGAGAAATCATTCATAGGTATTTTATATCATCATCGTCTTTATCATCATCAATCATCATCATCATTTCTACAGTAAATTGTGTGAAATTTTAAACAAACAAATATATATTCCCAATCTTTTCCTCTGAAATGAGGAGGGAGGTTGGACCTGTCATATATGTCAAATGCTTGACCACGAGGGTGTTCAGATATTTGACATATATGACAGGTCCAACCTCCCTCCCACAATTGAGAGCTTTGGAAAAGACTGGGAATATGTATTTGTTTGCTTAAAATCTAACATAATTTACTACAGAAATGCATAAATTTTTTAATTACACTATATTATTATTACTATTATTACTTAATCTTATTAATATTTGCTCTCTCTCTCTCTCTCTCTCTCTCTCTCTCTCTCTCTCTCTCTCTCTCTCTCTCTCAGTATAAATGTATTTTAATGAAAAAATACAGTAATGAGTGAATACACAGTGTTGCTCTATGAAAAAAAGCAAATTAGTGATAATTTTAGAGACACAGCCCAAAGAAAAATCTGCAAATTAGTGACATTCCCCTGCGGACAAGTGAATGAAGTGTTCTGTAAATATCCGCAACAAAATGAAACGTGGAAATGTGAAACGTGTAAAAACAAGGGGGGGGCACTGTATACGTACAGTATTTAGTCAAGCAAATAATATGAAAATACAGAATATTGCTCTACGAAACAATCCGCGAATAGGCAAATTTTTCCGCAAATAATGTACAGATAGGTTCCACAAAAAATCTGCAAACAGGTGAAGCTGCAAATCCAGAACAGCAAATAAGCGGGGGTCGACTGTATTTGAAAACTTTCAACAACTATATCCAGGAGAGGTTTGCATTTGCATCATCATTCCTTCTTTCCTGGTAATTTCTATTATATAATTTGTACTATATTATTACAAAATTTACTCTCTGATATTAGGTAATGCTTTAATATGTCAGGTCTAATTTTCACATTTCTGAGCCTACGTAAAGTAGTGTTTTGGCATTTCTGTAATTTTCAGCTTCTGTTTTATTATTATTATTATTATTATTCTTGTTGTTGTTGTTGTTAATTATTAATTATTATTATGATTATTATATTATTATTATTGTTGTTGTTGTTAAGTAGATGAAACCTATTCATATGGAACAAGCCCACAGAGGCAACTGACTTGAAATTCCAGCTTCCAAAGAATATGGTGTTGATTGGGAAGAAGTAAAAATAAAAGTGGACCAAGAACACTGCCCTGTGGAACTCCAGATACACAAACAAAAGATCCACATAGCCATCATTCAAGAAACAAAACTGAAACACACACATAAAACACCCAACATATCAAATTACACAGCCATCAGACAAGACAGACAACATGGTGATGGCGGAGGCCTCATCACATACATACACCATAACATATCCTACATTGAAAAAACGCAGCACATCAGAACACTAACACAAGTAGACAGACATACAGAACTACAAGCATTTAATATCAAAATAGGGCACAATAAACAAATCACAATCATCAACACATACATCCCTCCAGAATATTCACCGGGTTTACCAGCAAACTTCACAATTAGACTGCAGGCGTTGAATACCCTCCCAGATATACTTCTGGGAGGAGATTTCAATGCCAAACACACAGACTGGTACGCCCACCAAGACATCACACAAAGAGGCACAGACATCTCAACACAATTAGACCAGCTATACATACTAAACAACACAGATATGCACACACACATACCACACCAAGCCAACTTTAGTCTCACTTCCCAGACATAACATTTTGCTCACCCAACATAGCACCATCAATCACATGGAAAACACAAACAGACCTATCATCAGACCACCTTCCTATTTTAATAACACTCCGAACCACACATGACACTTTCTCACATACAAGACACACCATCCCTAACTACAAGCGCTGCCTGGGATGAGTACTTGAAACCACTGAGGCTCATTTCCGGGAGCTAAACCACACACACATAACATCATCACAGACACTAAACAATACAACATACAATTCAACGACATAATAAACAATGCAGACAAAAGAAACGTTCCTAAAGGCAACAGAAAACACTACAACCCAAACTTCACGCCTGACATAAACAGACTCATAACAGAACGAAGCAATTTAAGAAATACACCAACCCCACACACACAAATCACAACAAATCGCATACATGATTTAAACACAGAAATAAACACCAAATTAACTCAAAAACAGACAGAGAACTGGCAAATTTTTCAAGGTACACTAGACTACAGAATCAACCCATCCAAACTACACAAAACTATCAACAGTCTCATCAATTCAAACAGTGGGAACACTCAAAGTCACGCCTCAATCACCACATCTGACAAGATCCCTTCACGCAAACAACAAGCCAACATCTTAATAAACCACTACGCAAAAATCAGCCACCTACGCAAATACAAAGAAGACAGACACATCTACAGACGCAAACAACAGTTCCCATTAGATTACACAGTAATACTAGCCACAAGAGAAGACACTGCTAGAATCATTAAACAACTTAAAAACTCTGCAGCCATAGGCATCGATAACATTTCAAACATTCACTTAAAACATCTAGGTCCCCATGGCACACAAACACTGACAAACATAGCCAACTATTCATACACACACTGCATTATACCACACATTTGGAAACTGGGGAAAATAATAGCACTTCTAAAACCAAATAAAACATCTACACAAGCAGCTTCATACAGACCTATAACTTTACTCTGCACACCATCAAAAGTAGTAGAACGCCTCATCTTACGCAAAACCACACCACACATACCACTGTCACCCACTCAACATGGCTACAGACCACACCACTCCACAACAACACTACTCACCAACCTCACACAAAAAATACAAGATGGCATTAACTCCAGACGCCCACCATAAAGAACACTGCTAATCACAATAGACATAAGTAAAGCCTTTGACGCCATCTCTAGACCACTTCTCATCAACAAAGTTTACAACACCACACTACACAACAACACCAAACGCTGGCTCGCCAATTACTTAACAGACAGACAAGCATTTGTACACTACAATGGCGAGTCATCCAAAATCAGAAACTTCCCGAACGGCGTCCCACAAGGCTCCGTCCTAAGTCCAACACTTTTTAACCTATTCATGCATGACACACCAACACCACCTAACAACATATACATCTCCTCATATGCAGACGATCTAACAATCATATCAATACATGCAGACAAAAACATATGCTCCACACAAGTACAGACTTACATAACACAACTTGAAAACTGGCTCACACAAAACAGATTACAGGTAGCACCAACAAAATCCAAAAGTACACTACTCACTAGTCACAACAAAGAACATCAGTATAGACCCACAGCAACGCTGAACAACACCACAATTCCACACACACACATGAAACAAAAATCCTAGGAGTCACATACAACACTTCAATGTCATTTGCTCCACATGTCAGTAACATCATCAAGAAATGCAGACCTAGACTATCAGGCACAACATTTGGACAACAAAAAGAAACGCTCATCACACTATACAAACAATACATCCGCTCCATAATAAATTACGCCAGCCCAGCCTGGCACCCTGCCATATCCAACACACAACTAAACAAACTACAAATAATACAAAACACAGCTCTTAAAATCATCCTTGGCAGTACACAATCCACACCAATAGAACACTTACACGCCGAAACCAAGATTCTCACCATCAGGCAACACTTGGACATGAGAGGCACACAATTCTTGGCATCGGTCATAAACAACACAAACAGTCCATGCTATTACCTTCACGACCACTCTCCAACACACAGGCAAATAGCGAATACACCACACAGACACTATACAAATATCTTGAGTTCTATACCACCACCCACAAACATCACACAAAACAAAAAGCACATCCATACTCACCTCACCAGACAAGCACTTAATAACCTTCCCAACAACAAAATACTCTGCACCCCCCCACCCAACATAAGCAGCACAGAAACACAGCTCTCAAGATTGGAGAGAGTACACCTGACTCGACTTCGCTGTGGTCATCACCAATCACTAAACACCTACAAACACCGCATAGACAACACCCAAACAGACATATGTCCACTCTGCCAAGTTAGTCCCCACACAATTACACATCTCTTAGTAGATTGCCCTAACTTGGCAGCCCTTAGACAACAACACAACATCCACACTACCACACAGTTATGGTCAGATCCAGTAAGCGTGGTGTCCTTCTTGCGCGGTGCAGGCTTCCTGGCATAACAGAGTCTGGGGAACCACAACAACAACAACAACAACAACAACTCCAGATACAATAGGTCTTGGTTCACTGAAGATCCCATCCACGGCAACTCGCTACTGCCTACCTATAAGGAAGTCTTGAAGTAATCCTAAAACATATCCACCCACTCTGATTAAGTTTATAAATAAGTGCCTTGTGACTTACTAAATTGAAAGCAGCACTAAAATCTATTTGAATAACTCTGCACTCAAAACCCTTAGCAAGGTTCTCTTGCAAATGGCATGTCAAGTCTAAAAGAGCTTCACAGGTACCCATCTGCTTCCTGCAAGCATATTGACTATCAGCTAAAAATCCTTTAGATTCCACATAAATATATAGTGGCTTAAAATAAGTTTTTCAGCAACTTTGGAGAGCACAGGGAGAATAGAGATTGGCCTGTGGTTACTGCAGTCTGCAGATATGCCACTTTTTGGAACGGGCACTGTATTACTAAGCTTGCGCTCACCCATAAAGATACTACGTCGACATAAAAATCTGTAAACTCTAGTAATCTTGGGAGACAACACACTAGAATCTTTTCTAAAAAACAAAGGGAAGAAACCAACAGGATCTTCTCCACCCCAGCTATCAAGATCACCCAGAATTTTCTTAACATCCCTGGAGCGAAATGCAATCGTTTTAAGAATAGGTTTATGATGACACTTATCAGGGAGAGGAACAATCTCAGTTGATTGCTTTGCTTCAAAAGCTCAATGAAGTAGTTCAGCCTTTTCTCTAGGGCCAGTAGTGGTGGAATGGAAGACAAGCCTGACCCAAAAATACAGTGCTCCCCAATTTTTATGCGGGGATAGGTTCCAGAACCCACTGTGCAAATGCAAAACCTGTGGAAATTCAAATATCCCCTCTATAATTGCTTATAACTGTCACCTTGTACCCCTTAAACTAAAATGCTTATAACTGCCTATTTTACCATTTCACTGCTTAATTTGATATTTCAAACAAAAATATACCTTAAATTATCATACTAAAACAATTTAATATCATTTCAAACAAAAAATACATCTCAAACCATCATTCCAAAACACCCAAAGTAACCTTACATTACAGTACTCTCCTACTACTGTTACTCTTAAGTAGGCCATTCTGTATGCACCCCTCTGCGTATAACTGCCTATTATAACAATTCATTGCCAAATTTGACAGTTCAAACAAAAATATACCTCAAAACAAAATCCCAGAACACCCTAATATCATTTCAGAGTCATGTTGCAAAATTAAGTGCCAGCCTACAACTGTTGCTCCTAAGTAACCCCATCATCCAGACATGCAAGTTTTCTTTGGCCTACGTAACTTTGTGCATCGTCTGGGAATACATTTTACGTATATTGATATTTTCCTGTGTTGTAAGATGATTTTGAAATGATATTTACTGTACAGATATGTATTTTAGGATCATATTACTATATAGAGCATATCTGAAATATGCGGGTAGTTTAGAACGACGGGACACGCATCTACACACAGAATGCTAAGTTTGTTATGTCATGTTAGTATTTTCGTGATTACAGTAAAGGCCCCGAATTCGCAGGGGACGCGTACCACACACCCCACAAATAGCTAAAATCCGCAAATATTTAAAACCCTGCAAAAAACACTTAGAACTGCCAATTTTGATAGTTTTAATGCAAAAAATTGCTTATACAGATATTATCCTACTTACGATGGGGTTAGGTTCCAAAAAACCCATCATTTGTTGGAATAAAGGTATCTTGAATATAACATAGCCTACACTAGGGTATTAAGTACCATGTATACATATGTGGTAGCCTATCCTACACTATAATGTATACTCTATACATACACAGTATAGTAATTATTAATATCAGCTAATACTGGAGGTTCCTGCAGAGTGACTTATAATAATTCAGTACAAAGAGAAATTGCATCTTTTCCACAGATCTTTTAAAATGTTATGCTTTGCTTCACTGTATCCACTAATCTTATATATTTTCTTATATTGCTTTTGTATCATAGACTGTGATCACAGTGATCAATGTTTTGGTTTGGAAATCAATTACGCGGTAAGTTTATTTCACCGTATTTAACTCAGTTCAGAGAGCTTTTCTTGATTCTAGTTAACATAAATGAATCTGCAAATACTTTATTTATATGGGACAAGGTTATTTTTTGTTATACAGTGTTTTTAAGTCGAAATATAATTTAAATACGACTCGTTGTGAAATTAAAAAAGTTGGTCTATTGTAATTTGGTCTCTCTCACTGCCTGATTGTACGCTGCTGCCTGCCCCCGTGCAAAATTTTAAAAATATTTTATAAGTATCGTCGTATTGGTATTAACTGCTTACCCTATCGTAAAATTGAATTATCGTAAGTTAAGGCAAATTATCGCAATTTGAGCACTACCTCGGTACCTGAGTATTTTAATAATTTTATCACAAAAAGTGCATTTCGTCATGCTAATTATGTGAAAATAGAGTAATTAGTGAATAATTCTCAGTGAAAAATACTGCGAATGGGGGAATTTTCCACGAATAATATGTATATGTATGTTCCATAGAGAAATCCGTGAATAGGTGAGTCCGCGAATCGTGAGAATGCGAATACAGAGGGTTTACTGTACGTACAAATACATTTATCATAAAAAAATTATTTACTACAGTAAGTTCTTGGTTTATGTCATTTTGGGGTTAGTCCTCACCAAGTCCCATAAATTTATTAAAAAATATTTGTGCCGTCATTCTCTCTCTCTCTCAGTATACATATTTAATGAGAAAATACCGCAAAATATCTATAACATGTTGTTTAATTTACATAATCCATTTATACTGAATTGATCTAATCACCATTAAAATATTTAAAACCCGAATTTCATACATAAACATAAAAAAACACGAAAATAAACAAATCCAGCAAGTTCACCACAGATCGACGAAGGTAGTGTTGCCATATTTTTTGCTTTGTCTGATTTATTGTACTGTATTTCATTACAAGTTTAGCTGACTATGATTATCACACATATAACAATGCACAAGAGAATATTTTATCACTGTTGATGTTTCATCTCTAATCACCATAAAAATATTTATAATCCAAATTCCATACGTAGGTAACACTTAACATTCTTACTCTCCTCCCAGCCGTTGTGAAGTCTCATCACCAGCAAGTTACTGTGATTTGATGTTAACACTAAAAGTTCTCTCTCTCTCTCTCTCTGAGATAAGAGAAAGATTGATTTTTTTATGCATGTATGTTTATTTGTTTTGTAAAGAACAGTATCCAGTACACCCCCTGTATTCGTGGGGGATATGTTCCAGACCCCTAACCACGCAAATAATTAAAATCCTCAAATACTTGTTATCCCCTACTCTAAAAATGCTTATAACTGCCTATCTTGAAAGTTCAAATACCAAATGTATACTTAAAGTACCATCCTACATCAAATACACCTTAAACTATTATCCCATTACTATATTAATCTTTGAAATTATATATTATTAATTTCATTTCAAAGTCATGTTAAACAGTAGTACCCTTAAAAATATATAGTGTATATACATACTTCTAATCCTTTCAGCCAAAACAGAGAGAGAGAGAGAGAGAGAGAGAGAGAGAGAGAGAGAGAGAGAGAGAGAGAGAGAGAGAGAGAGAGAGAGAGATATTATCTCTTTAATCTCTGACAACAACAAAATTTATGTTTGGTTTTGTCTTCCAGAGAGAGAGAGAGAGAGAGAGAGAGAGAGAGAGAGAGAGAGAGAGAGAGAGAGAGAGAGAGAGAGAGAGAGAGAGAGAGAGAGAGGAGAGGGGGACTGAACTAGGCTAAGTATCTATTTGTCTATCTATCCATTTCTCACATTCTACCCTTTGGGAGAGAGAGAGAGAGAGAGAGAGAGAGAGAGAGAGAGAGAGAGAGAGAGAGAGAGAGAGAGAGAGAGAGAGAGAGAGAGAGGAGAATTATTCCTTAAGATATCAGAAGATTGAAATCCATGAGCTTCTTAGGACAACACTTCTCCTTTGGCCAATGTGTCAACTGTCATATAATTTGACATTTACCCTCCCCCCCTCCTTCCTCAAGTCGAGGATAAAAAGATTGGGAATCGCTATTTGTTTGTTTAAAATGTTAAATAATTTACTACAAAAATGCATGGAAAATATTATATATTACTATTATTATTATTATTAATCTTACTAATATTTGAAAATTAGTACTTATCAGGCAAATCATTTATTTATCATACAAAAGAAACAGTACATATTACATTAGAAAAATTCTCTTATCTAAATAAAAGAGAGAGAGAGAGAGAGAGAGAGAGAGAGAGAGAGAGAGAGAGAGAGAGAGAGAGAGAGAGAGAGAAATATACCTTAGTTTTACCAGACCACTGAGCTGATTAACAGCTCTCCTAAGGCTGGCCCGAAGGATTAGACTTATTTTACGTGGCAAAGAACCAATTGAGAGAGAGAGAGAGAGAGAGAGAGAGAGAGAGAGAGAGAGAAAATTATTTTTATTCAATGTTGTTATTTAATCTTATTACTGTAAACTTATAATATTAATATTTGAAAATTACTACTGTAAATCGTTATTTAATCATAAAATGTACCCTCTACAAATGCTTATACTGCACTATCATCCTGAAACACACATCATTTTAATATAATTTCAATAGGACATTAATATAATTTTAATATTTCAATAGTATCAATTCTGAGCATCTTCGCTTTAATGAGGTCCGATCAGTTCTGAATGGAGGGGAGAAAACCAGTTTCTCTCTCTCTTTGGGTTACATATTATTTAATCTTACAGTATTATTATTATTATTATTATTATTATTATTATTATTTAATCTTATTAAGCTTAATAATACTTGAAAATACACTAATTGGTGAATATTTCTCGACAGAAAAGTCCTCAAATTGCCGCATTTTTCACGAATAATTCCTAGATATGTTCCAAAGAAAATACAACGAATCGGGAGTCCGCGAATTGTGAGAACGTGAATACAGGGGGTTTACTTAGTTTTATAGATGAACATGATTAGATAAACATGATGTTACTCTGTCATTCAATTGTTCATATTTTCCATGCATAATTACTGTACAAGTTTTTACATTTCAATAAAACCAAACTGGAAAATAAAATTACAATAATTAGCAAATATTTCAGATACTGTACAGTATGCTCTGTCATCCAAAAAAACTTTACAGTACAGTAATATAATTTCAAATACATCTTACGTTACCCTTGGAGAGAGAGAGAGAGAGAGAGAGAGAGAGAGAGAGAGAGAGAGAGAGAGAGAGAGAGAGAGAGAGAGAGAGAGAGAGAGAGAGAGTAAACTTGTTAACCTAGTTCTGGGGTCCACCTGTTGTCATTCCAGGGTGGGCCCCAGAATGAGCTTAACAAGATAACAATTTGTATTACAGGTTTAATTAGTATTAAACATTTTACAGATATTCTGCTGTCTACATTAATATTACATCTGAAAATTAGTAAATAATTTTTTATCATAAAAATGTATTTAGTCATGAAAATGAAATTAAAATATAGGAATTAGTGAATACTGCTCTATGAAAAAATTTGCAAATTAGTGAAAATTCCCCATGGACAAGTGAATAATGTGTTCCACAAAAATCCATAACCTAACGAAACGCAGAAATGTGAAATACGTAAAAGCGGGGGGGAGGGGTACTGTAGATGATGCCAACCATCATCTGTTAGTAGTGGTGGAATGGAAGATGAGCATGACCCAAAAACAGATGATGCCAATTTGGTCCACCACAAATGAGGCTGAGTAATTCCTTCAAGTTTTCCGCTTCAAGGAATTATTGTAATTTCTCTCGGCTGTATGATAAGTTCTATTCGCAGCACGGTGACACTAAACAAAAATGGTGTAATTTTCATTTGAATGACTTTGTCTCTCCATCCGTTGAATTTGGTCTGTTTGTCATGGTAAACTTGCCTACATGTATCATCAAACCATGGCTGGTCATTTGTCCTAAATTTGATAACCTTTCTAGGGATATATCTTATTAAATATAGCCATCAGCATTTCATTTGACTTCTTGGGATCAGCATCTAACATAGCAAGTGAAATACTGAGTGCCTCACAAGCTTCAGTAATGCAATTCCAATTGGCCCTGGATTTCAGCCAGATTGTTTTTCCAGTGGTGGAATTAGGAATACAGTATACTGATTCACAGATATGTCCTTCTCAATGGCGCAGTCATCAGAAGTATCTATATATTCACAGACCTTGGATGTGACAATAGCTGGAACATCTGTGAATATGAGGTCTAATCTATTACCAGAAGTGTGTGTGGGTTCCTCAATTAGCTGGACAAAATCAGAGGATACACAGAACTCAAGAGCATACTGGCCTCGCTAATCTGAGGAATTTGAATTTAGCCACTCACTATGCTTTGCATTACAGTCTCCACAAATAACGAACAGGGCTTTTGAATCCTGTGACTGAGCCATACTAATCCTTTCCAGAAGACAGTCATATATAGAATTGTCAATATTTGGATTGCGGCAAATACGTAAACACTGTAGAACTTATCTGAAAATTTTAAAACAACGACCTTCATGGCAACTACACTCCAAATTTTTCTGAAGATAAGTAGGTCGTCTGGACTTCGTGCAGACAGCCATACCTTGTGTGTATGGGATGTTACAGCGATAAATAAAATCAGAGCCATCAAACTCCGAAATTAAAAACTCAACCTTTGACTTGTTACCACATACAAGAGTCTCAGATAAAAGCATCAAATCGTAGTTACAGGCACAACTCTGGAGATCGAGAAAATTTTACCTTGAGCCCTGAATATGAGTCAAGTACTTAGCAATTTTTCTTACTGTAATGGGTAACAGGCCCAGGGTTCAGCTCAATGTCTCCCAAAAGAATTAAAATTAACAACATAAAATCAGTATCAAAACTATTAAATAGACTCATAACAATACTAACATTGTACAAGCCAACAGAATAAACAACAATACCATCAACAACAACAGTATTTACATTATTTACAAAAATTCTGTTGAGAGTATAAATAAACGTCACCATACGTCATTGAAAGACCCTGGAAGCAACTGGTTGACAAGGTGGGGCCAGCAAACCTTGCAAGGCAGATGAAACCCGTCAGGTTTGCCACAACAACTGGGGGGAGGACAGTCAGGATGGATTTAGAAACAAAACACTAGATGGAAAAGATTAGGAAAAGATGAAGGCATTTCTCTGATAATCTACCAAGTAACTACTGCTTTCTCGTCAGTCTGTTGTACACACTTTTCAAAAACAGGAAAATGAATGAAAGAGAAGAGAAATAAATGCCTGATTGTACCCTCAGGCAAGGGAACTCAAACCCAAGACCATGGAAGGCCACAGTACAATGGCTATGGCACAGTCCAAGGTTGGAGAACAAGGTTTGTATTCGGAGTAGCCTTCTCTTAGAAGGGTTGTCTGCCAAGGCTAAAGAGTCCCTTCTACCCATTGGTTTGATTTCGGAGTGTCCTTCTCCTAAGAGTTGCCTGCCAAGGCTAGTCTCTTCTACCCTAACTCATGTAGGCATGGATGTCACACCCTGGAGTGAATGTTGCTAAGAAAATTAAAATGTAAATTTTTTCAGAAATTTTAATGTTAAGGGTTTGGTAATAAATAATTTTCATAATGATGTTTCAGGCTGGATTACGAAATTCTTTGTAAAATCTGCTAAAAAATATTACAGACAAACTGGAAAATCACTCCAGAAGGAATCAAACAGTACCAATATCCTGTAAGAAACGGCTAAATATCCAATGCATTATCTATACGGATCATTCTATTAACTGGAGTGAAGCAAGGTTCATACTCATAGTTCTGTGCAACAACACAGTTAAAAGGATTGTCCTCTGATAATCTTCTAAACTTTTATTATTGAACAAAAATTTGTTGATAAATATAAACAAAAAAATTAGCATTGCATTTTATACTCTTTTTGTATTTTGTATAGTGTTTCTGTAGTTCTTAGTGAGAAATATGTAGTTTCTGTTTGTGCCCATATTACCTATAGTTTCTGTTTGTGACCATGTTACCTCTAGTTTCTGTTTGTGACCATGTTACCTCTGATAATAACTTTATTTATTGCCCTTATTACCTTTGACAATTACAATTTGCAGATATGGTAAAAAACAATCAACAGAGATTTTGTCACAGCACAGTACTATTCATGTTCATAAACAACGAAGTACTGTACATAAATCAAAATCAAAATGTACTGTATATTGTTTGTCCAATATAAGGCAAAATTTATCTCTCTCTCTCTCTCTCTCTAAAAAATGACATTTTTATAATAAAATAAGGTTTTATATATACTTACCAAGTAATTACATAGCTATAGTTTCTACTTTAAACAGCAGCTTAAGAATTGAAAATTCAAGGTAGCACTCTTTTGTTTTCGTGCAGGTAAGTGCCCTGCCCACTTTCGGGGAAGAATAGGTGCAACGTAGCTAAAGAGCTCAGTTCATTTATGCTCTAAGTCCATATAAAGGGAGGAGGGATGGGCTTTGCTCATGTAATTACTTGGTAAGTATATATAAAACCTTATTTTATTATAAAAATGTCATTTTTATATATGACATTTACCAAATAATAACATAGCTGAATCCCACATTGACAAGAGGCGGGAAGAATGGACATGTGCTACTCAAAAAACATTATAAAGAAATGCATTTTGAAATAGAAAAGACAAGCTACCATTGTGGTAATGCTTGTTGTAACCTTACCCGTGGAGAGAGCAAGAGCAGGGAGATAATGACTCTTGGTCATTGCTCATCTCGACCCGTATGGACATGACCGGTAGTGTCAGGATTGTCCCTACTTCAATGAGAGCTCTGTGGTCGGGGGTGCTTCTATGACTCGACAAAGCTTAAACACAACCATTGCCCTTGCCCTGGGCAAAAAATAGACATTGACTAACATACGACCATAAAATTACATTACCTGTACACCATTTAAAAAAACATATGTTACCCATCCATTAAAAATGAAGATTGGAGGGTACTCCAGGTACTAAGTACCCCCCGCTTCCCAAAAACTCAACAACCTTAATCAAGGCTAGGAGACCGAGAAATGGGAGGATCACTCCTACCCCTCATTCCCTAGCACCACGCCAGCCGCGGAGAACGGACCCAGTATACTGTAGCCCTCGAACACAGTTTCAACGTCACATACAGAACAGCTGGCAAAGACCGAGCGACACTTCCAATAAGTCGATTGGATTAAGGTAGCTAGAGAGAGATCATGTTAAAAAGCCAATGAGGTGGCTACTGCCCGTACTTCATGTGCTTTTACCTTTAACAAGGGTAACTATTCTCCTGAATTCCCAAGTGAGACTCTACAATAATGTCTCCCAAAAAAAGAAAGAGATAGCATTCTTGGAGAGAGAATGTAAAGGGTTCTTGACAGAACACCAGAGGTTACGAGAATTCCCTCTGATATTCTTGGCTCACTGGGCATAATACTCCCTCTTGTTCAGACGGTCCTACCAGTTCTGCAAGACTCTGGACCAAAAAAGAATGAGTCCAAGGGTTAAGACAGGTACTCGTTTTTGGCTAAGAAGCCTAAAATATATGAGCTAATAGCTGTCTCCTGCAAAAAAGCAACTTGTTTGCCAGGGCTTGTAACTTGCTGACTCTTTCGCTGTAGCTAAAGCGATTAAGAAAGGTGTCTTTCTAGACAGATCCCGAAAGGAGGATATCTGCATAGGTTCAAAAGGCGGGCCTGGCAACAATGTAGGACTACGTCTAGGTTCCAAGACACTGGATGCTGAGCTTCCGTTCCCTGGTGTCAAAAGACGTTAATTAACAAGTCTGAAATGTCTGGGCCTGAGGAAATGTTCACACCTCTATGCTTGAATACTGAGTTCAGCATGGATCTGTAACCCTTTATTGTAGACGTCAAAAGGCCTCTCGAAGTTCCTGGGTTTAGTAAAAATTTGGCTAGCTGGGCTACAGGGGTAGAAGATGCTACATTCTTTACCCCATCTCCTAAAAACTGCCCACTTAGCCTGGTAGTGCTTTGAAGAAGTCACATCTACATTTTGTGGTAGCATTTGCAACTTTTCTTGAAAGTCCTTTCACTCTAACAAGCTTCCTGACAGTTTAAAGCCTGTCAGAGCAAGAGTGGATGAACCTTGATGATACCTGTTGAAGTGAGGTTGTCTGAGAAGATCTTTCCTCTGTGGGAGGAGCCATTGAAAGTCTGACAGAAGTTCCAGAAGGTCTAGAAACCACCCCTTTAGAGGCCAAAAGGGAGCTACTAGGATCATCGATGAGTGATGGAAAGTCTTAAATTTGTTGATCATGTCTCTTACTAGACTGAACGGAGGGAAGGCATACATTTCCAGGTGCGACCAATCCTGAAGCATCGCTTCCGTTGTCCAAGTCTAGGGTTTTGCGCCAGAGAGCAATAAAAGGGGAGGCGATGGATCCTGGACGTTGCAAACAAGTCTCTCGACGGTGTTCCCCACCGTTTCAACAGGTCGGTGCACACCTGTGGATTCAGCGACCATGCCATGGGTAGAACCTGCTTGTAACAGCTCAGTTCGTCCACTAATACGCTTAACTTGCCCTGAACACAGCAGGTGAGAATCTGTGTGCGCCCAAAGAAAGAGATCCTTGGCTAACTCGCACAGTGACAGAGAGTGAGTGCCTCTCTGGTTTCGAATATAAAGCCAGAGCCATCGTGTTGTCAGAATGAACCACAATCACCGAGACTTGGGTTACTGCAGCAAAATGTTGAAGAGCCAGGTGAATCTCTTTCAACTCCTACAAATTTATGTCGAGCTTCCTGTTTTGAAGGGACCACTCCCCTGACACTTCCAATCGTCCTAGTTTCGTTCCCCAACCTAGGTCCGGTGTGTCGAAGAATAATGAGAGGTTCGGGTTCAGATGACATAGGGACTTCCGTGAGTGGAACCTTCCTCCTATGAGCCACAACTGAAGATCTTTTATTTCCTATGCGATGGGGAATACGAAGGAATCTGAAAGAATCTTCTTGTTCCAACTGACCTTCAGAAAGAACTGAAAAGGTTTTGCATGCAGTATCCCCAAAGGAACGAACATCTCTATGGAGGAGAGAGTCCGTAGCAGGCTCATCCAGTCGTTGGCTAAGCAGATCTGAAGACTCAGAAAATGACGGACCTCTATGGGTGCATGATAGTATTCTCTTCTCTAATGGAAAATCCTGAAAAGCCTGAGAGTCTATCTCCATCCCCAAATAGACTATTGTCTGAGAAGGGACTTGTTGGGGCTTTTCCTGCCCAACTCCTGGGCTAACTGAAGGGTTCTGAGAGAGTCCTCTGTGCACTCCTTCTGGGATGATGAACATAGGGCCATTCATCCAGATATAAAACAAAATGACAACCTGAAGCATAGAGCCCAAAACTGGAAAACTTTGTCCTGAGAGCAAATCACAGGAATTTCCTGGGATCCCAGTGTATTGGGGTATGAAAGTAAGCATCTCTCATGTCTATGGAGACCATTCAATCTTCTTGGGAAATTGCAGTGACAACTGAGCTGTTCGTCTGCATCCTGAATTCGTGGTCTGGACAAAGACGTTCGGACCGCTTACATCCAGGATGGGCCTTCAACCTCCGGAGGTTTTGGGGACCACAAAGAAGCGATGGCAAACCCATCCTGATGACAAGTCTTCTACCTCTTCTATAGCTCTTGTGGAGAAGAGCTGTGACTTCCTTTTTCAAGGGAATTGCATATCCTTCCTTGAGAACCTATAGTATCTATGGTTCTATCGATCTGGCCCTTCGCCGTCTCCAGAAGTGTGGGAGTCTGACGCCCACAGGTAGACGGAGGACCGAAGTCTCACTTGCTAGAGACTGGTCTAGAAGAGGACTTCTTGCTGATAGGGAACACTGACCTGGGATTTGTGCGTGGGCGCAAGGAAGTTCTTTCTCCGTTACCTCGAAAGAGGCATGACTGGAGAGGAGAGAGAGGCCGAGGATTACATGAAACAGCAGGTGTTCGGTTAGACTCCATTGTTCGCTTGGACGACTGCACAAGCAAGTCGTGAGTAGCCTTTTGCAATTCCGTATCTACCTGCTCTGATGTTATTCGGGAAAAAAAAGGCTGGTTTGTACAGATGAGCAAAAAGCAGAGCAGATCTCTGGGACGGTGACACTCCTTTAGTGGTGAAAGAACACTACGTCTCTTTTCTTCAGTATACATGGCAATAAAAGAGCAGCTAACTCCTGTGCCCCATCTCGAGTCGCCTTGTCCGCACACGACAGGACTCTGAGCCAGTCTGCCTGTACGAATAGAACAGAAACTCCCATGGAAGGAGCTTTCCCGGTGGTATAAAATACAAACCTCCTTTTGGAAAACCGAGAGGGAGGAGAACAAAATACACCTTTGCCCAACTCCCTCTTCTCAGACAGCCAAGAGTTGATCCCCGACAACGCTTTCTTGGACGAAATAGAGAGGGCCATCTACGGGAGTCTAGTGGTACTCGAGGATTGATGTAACAAGAACACTGATCCCGGGGAAGAAGGGGCCGCAGTGGAGAAATACGTTGGGAAGCAGAACAGAAAATAATTCAATAATGAGGCGTAAGCTGATGAAGACTGTTCTGGTTCAGGTTCCTCCTCTGCTGAAGATACAGCAGGAAGACCCAAATCTTGCTGTGGTTCTTTTGGCTTCAAAGACAAGGGTTCTTCCACAGGTCGAAGATGTTGTCCAAACGTTGGTGAATGGGAAGCAATGAAGAGTCTTGGGGTGCTGATGTACTTGCAGACTTCGCACAATCAGCGAAAGGTGAAGAGGATACGGCCTTGGGGATCTGTGACACAGAAGGCGCCGAAACAGGTTGACCTGCAGCAGTAGGGACGTCTGAATCTGGAGTCTCAGATTCGTATCTCAATGCTGGAGAGCTGGAAGCCAACGGGATGTTTGGAGCTACAGCACGTGTTGACCTGCAGCAGGCTTATGAGTCCCTGGGAGCTCGGATCCAATGGGAGAGGGAGATCCCAAAGTGTGCTTTTGAGCCAGCTGGCGCTTGGGAGCCAATTGGCGCTTGGTAGCCAATTGGTGCTTGGGAGCCTATGGGTGCTTACGAGCCAATGGGTGCTCGGTGCCCAAAGGGAGCTCTCTGTCGTCCCAATAGCTGCAAGAGGGCTCTTGATCCTTATGGCACTTGCGAGGTAACGATGTACGCACATCTGCAACATGCCTCTTCAAAGGCCTAGAAGACTCCTGAAAACGTCGACCACGTCCTTTAGGTGTAATCTAATTGGACACCTTTCGAGCATTTGGTTGCCGAAACCTGGGAAATAGCAACAAGTTCGGGGAGTCTGACAGTGACCAAATTTAGGAGATCCGTAAGACTCCTTTCCATTGGCTGTCTGTTGATACCTGGGACCAGCACCAGGCTCGACTAAGGGAGCAACTACTTGTTGGCAAACCCCATCAACCTCCCTTGGACTTACTTTTTGCCTCCTCCCAGGTGCAGGGGAGTTTGGCAGGGACCTTCGTCTAAGAGCACCGGTGGGACGAGTAGCCACCCCCTCTACAACACTAACCCAGGTACAGACACTAGCACTTGTACTGACAGTTGCACTATGATCCTATCTGAGCAACAGTACTTGCTAAACAATCGAATTTCTTATCCGTGCGAGCTTCGAGACTGGCGATGGCACTGGGTTCAGAGGAAAGGGAGCCAGGTAACGGCATTGTAGGAAGAGCGAGAGAAGTAGGAACTGGGGAACGAGAAGTCAAAGGTGTAGAAAAAGCCGGTTTAGGGGTAGAGGACACAGAAGCTCTAGCAGCAGCTTCCCTAAACCTGGTTATCTCTAATTTATCCAAATGATTGGTCAACATTTTCCATTTACTTACGGCCCAATCCTTACTTCCTCAGAAGTCAAGTCAGGGGAACATACCAGTCCACGGCAGTGAAAACAAACAGAATGTTCTCATATTTAAATGAAGTCAACCTAGTATTACAGCTTTTGCTGCAATACAGGTTATTGGTCACACTCATTCTGACATAATAGTCCAAAAAATTGAAAAAAGGCTAAGCTAAGCTATGAAAATATAACTCGGAGGCTACCAAATGAAGGAATACTTCACCAAATCCTTTCATAGACAACCAAATCATCCGGTGAAACTACTCCTGAATTAACAAAACACAGCTGCTGAATGACTGATGTTTGGTCATCAACGGCAGGAACGAACTGAGCTTCTTAGCTATGTTGTACCTATTCTTCCCCGAAAATGGGCGGGGCACTTACCTGCGCCAAAACAAAAGAGCTCTACCGCGAATTTTCAATTCTTAAGCTGCCGTTGAAAGCAGAGACTAAAGCTATGTAATTACTTGGTAAGTGCCATATATAAAATAAAGTTTTATATACACTTATCAAATAATTACATAGCTATAGTTTCTACTTTACGCGGCAGCTCAAAATTCAAAAATCGCTGCAGCGCTCTTTTGTTTTGGGTGTGGGTAGACTGCCCTGCCCACTTTCAGGGAAGAATAGGTACACCACGGCTAAAGAGCTCAATTATTCTATGCTCTATGTCCATGAGAGGGGATGAGGGAGGGCTATGATCATGTAATTATCTGGTAAGCATATATAAAACTTTATTTTATCATAAAAATGTCATTTTTATTTAAGTAACTTACCAAATAATTACATAGCTGAATCCCACATTGAAAGGCGGTGGGATGAATGGACATACACTGCCCAAAAAAAACTGATATGGAGAAGAACTTGAAATAGAAAATTAGCTGGCATCATGAAATGCTTGTTGTAACCTTGCCTGGTGAGGGAGCAACGGCAGATGGGTACTGCCTCTGGTCGAAGCTCCTCTCAACCTGTAGCAGTGTGGCAGTACAGTAAACTCCCTGTATTTGTGGGGGATGCATACTGCAACACCCCGCAAATAGCAAAAATCTGCGAATACTTAAAACCCCTCTACAAACACTTAGAACTGCCTATTTTGATAGTTTAAACACAAAAAACCCTCTAAAAGTGCTTATACCTGAGTATTTGAATAGTTTTATCACAAAAAGTGCATTTAGTCATGAAAATTATATGAAAATACAGTAATCAGTGAATATTTCTCAGTGAAAAATACCACGAATGAGCGAATTTTCTGCGAATAATGGGTGGATACGTTCCACAGAGAAATCCGTGAAAACGTGAGTCCACGAATACGGGGGTTTACTGTAGAGCCAAGCATCGCATCTCTACTTGAGTGGGTGCTTTGCCATGTAGGAGTCTGTTGCAGGTTGCCAAAGTTTACAATACAAAAAACACATAAATAAATGTGTAAGCGCCCTTGCCCTGGGCGCAGTACAACGGAAACATGATCAGATAGAATCATAACCTACACCACCACAAACTTTTAACCAAAACCATAAAAAACACAGATTGGTGACATTCACAACCCAGTGCTAACCAGACTTCCCAAGAAGTGCAACTATCCTTATCCAAGGAGAGTGGACAGAGGAAAAGAAGGCATTCCTCCTATCCTTCATATCCCCAATACCATGCCAGCTGCATTTTTCCAACATCGTTTCGATATCCGGTAGGTAGAACATAGCAAACACTGACTTCCATCTCCAATATGTTGATTGCAAGATTGAAGAGAGAGACAGATTACGTCTGAATGCCAAGGACGTAGCCACCGCTCTAATTTCATGTGCCTTGACCTTACATAAGGGCAGTAAATCGTCCTGAACCTCCGAGTGTGATTCCGAAATCATGGACCTTAAAAAAATGTCAATGCATTGTTGGATAATATATATATATATATATATATATATATATATATATATATATATATATATATATATATATATATATATATATATATATATATATATATTTATATATGTATGTATGATTGTATATGTATATGTAATGTATATATATATATATGTAATGTATATGTATATGTGTGTATATAATATATATATATATATATATATATATATATATATATATATATATATATATATATATATATATATATATATATATATATATATATATATTTATATATATATATATATATACACATATACATCACACACACACACACACACACACACACACACACATATATATATATATATATATATATATATATATATATACAGGCGGTCCCCTTTATTTACTGACGGGGTTCCGTTCTTGCGCTCTTGTCGTAACCCAAAAATCGTCAGAAGTCGGAAAATCGTCAAAATCGTCAAAAATCATAAGAAAACCATACTTTTAATGCTCTGGGTGCATTGAAAACGACGTAAACTGCATTATTATTGAGTTTTACATCAAAAACCTTCAAATTATGATTATTCTGCCATTTTGGGGCCATATTTCTTCCGTCGGATCGGCGTTACGCCGCTGTGTAACCCGAACATGCGTCGTAAGCCAGGAAATAATTTCTGATGAATATATTTGAAAAGCGCCAGAACCTCGAACGTCGTGGCCGGAACCGTCAGAAACCGGGGACTGCCTGTATATATATATATATATATATATATATATATATATATATATATATATATATATATATATATATATATATATATATATATATATATATACACACATTACATATACATATACAGTATGTATATATATATATATATATATATATATATATATATATATATATATATATATATATATATATATATATATATATATATATATATATGCATTGACATTTTTTTAAGGTCCATGATTTCGAATTACACTTGGAGCTTCAGAATGATTTACTGCCCTTATGTAAGGTCAAGGCACATGAAATGAGAGCGGTGGCTACGTCCTTGGCATTCAGACGTAATCTGTCTCTCTCTCAATCTTGCAATCAACATACTGGAGATGCGTCAGTGTTTGCTATGTTCTACCTACCAGATATTGAAACAATGTTGGAAAAATGCAGTTGGCATTTATTTATATATATATATATATATATATATATATATATATATATATATATATATATATATATATATATATATATATATATATATATATGTGCTTTAAAAATCACAGTAGATGCATGTGACTTCAGTGTATAAGCGAATCCCAAAGGAAAAAGACAGGCAGAAGTTCAGTACCAAGCGCTTTCACGTTTACTGACGCATCGTCTTGCCACGAATGAGACACAAATATAAAGAAGGTTACAAAGTAAACAAAAAGAACAGGAATACCAGATGGTCAGTTGTCAAAGGGTAATAAACATCCCATCTTTTCTGGCTAAAAAGATTAAGAAATAAAAACACTAATTAAAACTTACAACAGAACTTACAAAATTAATATGCTTTAAAGAAATAATTACCATTAGTAGCAAAGTTTAATAAGAGTAAACAGGTTAGGAAGTAAACAAGAATAGGGGAGGGGTACTAAGCTATGTATAAGGGGGGTAGAAGTTAAATGATTATTGAGTGATGGAACAATATATATACGAGGGTAAGTCAAAAAGTTCCAGGAAAAATTGTTGAATGATGTATTTACACAGGAATGAAACAACCCAAATACTTGGTAAACAATTATCTGTGATGTAGTGGTCCATATAGACTTGTTACCTCAGTCACCCTCTTGCTACCGTGGTGTTAACATCTGCTTCAGAAAAGTAACTTCTTGAACCCATGGAAAATAAAAATTTTGAGATGAGAGCTAACATCAAGTTCCTGACCAAGCTTGATTGGAAACCAGGAAAAATTATTGAAGCTTTGCAACAAGTTTATGGAGATTCTTCTCCATCTTAATCAGTTGTTTATGATTGGATAAAGCGATTTAAGGATGGTCGGGAGGACCTCAAAGACAACCCAAGAGAGGGAAGACCATCGACTGCAAAAATGAAAGAATTGTGGCTTTGGTGCAGAATCTAGTGGATGAAGATCGCCGGATTACTATCGATATGATAGCTAATGAAACTGGGATCTCCCATGGTTCTGCATTTTCAATTTTAAATGAAAATCTTG